>NC_079134.1:141302207-141604317 GCF_945859705.1 Episyrphus balteatus
AAAAAATTATTTTTTTAAAAAACGGCTCCTACAATTTTCGAAAATTTTTTTCTAAAAATACCTTTTTATACGAGAAATAAAATGGCATATTTTTTTTTTATTTTAAGATAATTTAAAACGGAGTTTAATTAACTATAAAAACAGATTTAATTTTTTTATACTACTTATGAAATTTCTTCAAAATATCAAATTTTAAATTTCTTGAATAAAAATCTTTAACATTATAGTTACTTTAAGCATAAGAGCAAGTACGTGCGACCCCAGTCGTGCAATTTATTTTTTTTTTCAATGCAAATATTTTTCAGTTACAATAAATATTTTTTTTCAATGGAAATTTTTTTTATTTGCAATAAATATTTTTTTTTTAAATTGTAATGGAGAGCAAATGCATTAATAATAAAATAATTTTTTACAATCCTGCGTATATACAACATCAGCGTATATTTCAATTTTGCAAAACATATTCAAGAGCAAACGGTAAATCGTTTATAAAAAAAAAAATAAAAAGAGTGGGTCCAATATTGAGTCTTGTGAGATTGGTGCTGTTGGGAGTAAATCAAATTAATAAAGCCCTGAAGATGTATACCAATCGAAACGTCGGGAAAATGTGTTTCTTTAAAAGTCATATGTAATTAAAAATACTCGGATAGTTGAGAGTTCACAGGTACAGTCAGAGTACGTTCTGTAAGGTAATTTAATTTATTTATTAGTTTAACAGCTGATCTTTCAAACGGAAGTGGTTTTTCAATGTCTTAAAAATATACTAAAGTTGTAATCTGCTCCATATCAATTTATAGACTCAAATCTTCAAAAACTTTAAGAAGAGCTTTTGAAAAGTTATGTTTTAAGAAGATTGTTTGCTTATAGAAAAGTGAAGATTAATTTGTTGACTTGGAAGCCTTTCGAATGCTTTTGAAACAATAACAAAGTATAGTTAATAGGTCTGTTTTCTTTACAATTCGGTGAACAAATTTAAGGGACAGGTACCTATCATCTTAGTTACTTTCTTAATTTTGGAGAAGAATGTAAGAATAATAGAATTAAAAATATTTGTTGGGTACAGTGAAAAGATAGTGAACATTTTATTAAACAAATTACAATGTATGCCATCTTAGCCAACTACTACGGATCTTACTTCATGGACTGCCTTGAAAACATCATACCCTTCGAGAGAAAACACAACCCATATTTATTATGCCCCAAAATCATGGGTTTAATAAAAGAAAGATCAGAATTTTCTTCGAGAGTTAGGGGGAAATTTGACTTCGTGGGAAGTCGACTGTATGTTTTTTTAAATATTTATTCCAAAGCAGCTTTCTTCTGACCAAAGTCTCGAAACACGTTTTGATTTACTGATATGAGTTCAAAATAAACAGGCGTATCCGTTAATCTACAAAAATAGAAAATTAATTTTTTTCGATTTTCGAGAAAAAATACAAAAGGAGCATTTTTAGAAATTTCATCAAAATCCATCGAGAAGTAAGACATCAAAATAAAGGTCTCTTTAAACTCTTTTAATGACAGAAACCTAAATTTTTCTTTGAAGTGTGGTTGCAGAGTTATGCACATCCAAATATGTGTTATACATATTTTTTTTTTGGAAACAGATATCTCCTGAACAAAATGTTCAAACATGTTTTGTATATATATAAATAGATATCTGCACTATATTTCAGCCTCACTCCACAATCACTTAAAATCCTTATCGCAAAAAAATCAAAGCAGTAAAACTTTGGATTTTCGACATTAAAATGGATTATATGTAATCTTCGCTTAAAAGTTTAAGACGTATTTTTTGCAAACAAATTCTCATAAAGAGCACACTTGATTTGGACTACAGTGGTGTATTTAATATACCTAAATAAAGCTTAAACGGTCTATACTTTCATGCGTCTCAAAGTTATGACAAATACGATGTTATTGAAATTCACGTTTGGAAGTAAAAATTTAAAAAAAATATATTTTTTTTTGAACAGTAAAGTTTTGTTCGAAAAATACGTTCCACATACGCCACAGTGACCCATTTTGATAACTTCGTCAAATTAACAATATGTTTTACAAGTTATATCGTGATCATTAAAATTTACATGCGTCATAACCATGAAAAAAGAAAAAAAAAGAGTGGGTCACTGGGGTGTATGCGTAATATTTTTTTTTAACATTCAATATAAAAATTGTATCATTTTATATTCGTATGGCTTTCACATTTACGAATAATTAACTAAGACTAATATTCAACTTACAACTCCTTTCTAGACTTATAAAAGTTGAGAATATCTAGGTAATTAATGCTTGTATTTGAAAAATAGATAAAAACGTTTTTAGTCTAACAGTTTGCTATTTCTTTTTTTTTTTTTTGTGAAAAACATCCTTAACTTTAAATCATTTCAATTGAAATCAATTGATTGGAAAAATTTAATTGGAAATTTATTAGCTCCATAAAATCTTGTTTTAGCTTTTTCTATCAAATCAAATTGATCTTTATAACAGTAAAATCTTTTGTTTTATGTTTTATTTTGTTTTTAATCAAATAATTATGAATTATTTCTGGATGATTATCCTTTTGCCTTGGTCCTGTTTCTAATGAGACGAAAATGAAAAATTTCATGTTTTTATTTTTTATATTTTCGTCTCGCAGACATCACAGAATTTCTCTTGTACCTATTTTTTTTTTTTTATTATTGGACTAATTTAGCTTTGTTGCCATGCCAATTGGCAATAAATCCAAACATGACGTCTTCCATCCTCAACAAAATAAAATACAAAAAAATAAAGGGAAAGGTACTCTTTTGGGAACATAAAAACATACACATGTACATATATATATACCTATACCTTCATAAATATTTAGAAAAAAAAGAAAGATTTAGGATGTTGAAGAATGGCACATTATAGTGCCACTCTGGGAGTTAAATGATGCGTTATAATGAAATATATATCTTCTCTTGGATATACGAGACGATGACCTACCTTCAGGGGATGAAATGAAAGTGACTGAGTGAACAAATATCAAGCTGAGTTAGTTGATTATATATTTTCTAATACAGAAAAAAAAAATAAATAACTCTGATTAAATATTATGAAGAAGGTGAGGTGGGTCAAGGCTATATAGATGGGATAAAGGTAAAAGGGAATATAATATATCTTGAGATGAAACAGAAGGTTTGCTTCAATGATTTTTTGAAAACATGGATTTATCTTTAATTGGCCTTATATATATATCATGAACTTGGAAAGTTTTTCAACAATATTAAGGTTTGAGTGGTGAACTTGGGTATATATTGATATTGATTGATTGCAAAATGTCAAAACATATAGTGAAGTATGAAAGTTTACTCTCGTCTCTTTAAACTCTATCAATGACTGAAAACTAAAAGTTTTTTTGAGGTCTGGTTGCAGAGTTATGGACATCTAAATAAATGTTTTTTTTTTTTTAATTTTTTTGGAAGTACTTTTTTTTGGGCCAAAGTCTCGAAACACGTTGTGATTAACGAATATGAGTTCAAAATGAACAGGCCTATCGATTTCTCTTAAAAAATTAAAAATTATTTTTTTTCGATTTTTGAGAAAAAATACAAGGGGTACCCCTTGTCGAAAAAATTTTTTTTTTCAAAAATTTCCTCCAAACCCATCAAGCGATACATCAAAAGATAGGTCTCTTTAAGCTCCATCAACGACTAAAAAGCAAACGTTTTTATGAGGTCTCGTTGCAGAATAATGGACATCCAAATAGTGTTTTCTTAAATTTTTTTTTGGGAAGCAGTTTTTCTTTAGAAAAAGTGCTTTTTCAAAAATATACCCAAAATCCATCGAGTGGGACAGCAAAAGATAGGTCTGTTTTAGCTCTATCAATTACTGAAACTCAAACGTTTCTTTAAGGTCTGGTTGCAGAGTCATGGACACCCAAATTTGCGTTTTTTAGACCAAAGTCTCGAAATGGGTTTGGGTCAAAATCCCGAAAAACCAAAATCCCGAACATTCAAACCCAAAATCCAAAAATTCCAAAATTTCGAGAACCCAGATCAACAAAATCCAGAATCCCAAAAATACAAAATCTCGAAATCCCGAAAAATTATATAAAATGAAAAATTTGAGCAAATTTTTCATTTTATATAATTTTTCAGGATTTTAATTTCGAAAAATGTTTCTAAGTGTGAAGTTATGAAATAAACGGGTAAAAATCCCAGAATCTTGAAAATCCAAAAAAAACCAGAGAATTCAAAATCACTAAAACCCAGAATTCCGAAAGGGATCCTGAAATCCCGAAAAATTATATAAAATTACAAATTTACGTATATTTTTAATTTTATAGGTAAAAGTAGTTTTTCGGGTTTTCAATTTCGAAAAATAATTTTAAGTGTGAAGTTATGAAGTAAAAGGGTAAAAAAATCCCAGAATTTCGAAAATCCAAAATCCCGAGAACCCAAAATCACAAAAACCCCGAATCCGGAAGATAAAAAATTCCAAAAGGTAATCCTGAAATCCCAAAAAATTATATAAAATGAAAAATTTATGCAAATTTTTTAATTTTAGGTACATAATTTTTAGCTTTTAGCAGTGTTGTCTTATGATTGAGTTTAATGTAAAAAAAATCTTTGAACTAAAATCAATATAGGTAATAATGAGTTTTAATATGTAAATTATAATTGTATGTCTAAATTTGTATTTATTGTTCTTACAATATTTTTTATAGCCTTGAACTACAAAACCAATTACGTGCATCCCAGTCGTTTATGTTTTGTTTATTTTAATTCACACCTCCATTTTTACTAAAGTTTTATTATTTTTTTTTTTTACATTTTTTCACTCTCCAACAAAATTCACCATCATGCTCTTTTCTTTAAAAAGTTTGTTGACACTCAAACAATAATTTTGTGTTGAAAGTTTTTTTTGAATATTACATTTTAACGCCTCTTTTAAATTCTCCGAAAAAAAAGAAAAAAAAAATAATAATTTTCTTTATGAATAGAAAATCAAAAGAAACCAAAAATAGAAGAAAAAAAAAATTTAATGCAATTCTCCTGGTCTTTATCTTTCTTAATTTTTTCGTTGGTTAAGTTTTTTCTCTAAAGTGCTCTTGACATTTCAGTATCATCATCATCGTCGTGGTCGTGATCGTCGGCGTCGTTTTTGGTTTTTTTTTTTTTTTTCATTTCACTTCGTTTTTCCACTTTCAGTTCTTCAAAATGCACTTTTATTATATTTTTTCTTTCTTTTTGAAAAAAAAAAAAATGAAAATCTTTAACGAGCTCGACATCAATCGTTTATGAGAGGAGATGCTCTGTCGTCTTTTTATATTTTCTTTGCCCAGGATTCGGCAAGGATTCATGTTTTCGTTTATTTGTTTGTATTTTGTGTACTTTTTTTTTGTTGACTCGTTCCATCATTGGAAACCGTGAGAACACAAGTGAGTGGCAAACACTTGAAATGATAAATTATTTATGCTGATTCTGTTCAAGAGGAAAACAGGAATGATGATGGCAATGGCATTGGCAACAAGGACAACAACATTACCAGCAAGGAAGAGAAGATGACAAGTGTACACGACAGCAAGCTCATTGTCCTTGTTGCCAAAAATTTGGCTGTGAGGATGAAATATACATAAGAATGGGAATGTCTTCGGTCGGGGAGTTATTGGAGCTCGTGTCGAAGCAGTGGAAGAAGAGACAAACTTCAGGGAGAATTTTGCGTTTGCAAAGGATCTCAGCAAAATACTTTAGTTAGGGATAATAGAAATTGATTAACGTGTTATTAGCTGTAAATACCTGAAACAGGGTGATATTTTCTCAGTATTGTGGTTCTGAGTATCTTGCTTTGTTTTTTTTGAGATTTGTTTGTTTCCATACGACGCTCCTGCTTATTATCTACGCGTTTTGCTTTCCCACGTTATTCCTGATTTTGCTGGGATAAACGTGAAAACTTGGGGAAGAATTATTGCAGCAATTACTTTTATTTGGTGACACATCCCCCATCATCAGGGCCCCTTCCTCCACCGTTTTCAGGTGGTTGGAAGAAAAGAAGTGGATGTCTGTACATGACTGGAGGATTGATTTGAAAGGTAAGATTGATTTGCCATGTTTCATCTGGCTTATAAGTGGGTTGCTGATACTACTACTTAAAGCTGGTATTACGCCCGCTACCGCCGTTGTGCGTTGACAGGGAACACAATATTAGTTATTTGAAGGTATTTGTTATATACCTACTTTTTTTTTTTTACTGCTTTTGTTGCTGATGGTGGGGTTTTTGAGATTTTTGGTTATATTCTGTTTCTTGAGAGTGTACAAAGTCTGATAAAATTCCTGGATTTTGAGTGATGTTTTGTGTAAAAAAAAATACGATGGATGGGAAAAAAAATTGTTCTTACATTTACTTGATATGTTAGAATTTAGTACAAGATATTGTTTTTCAGATTACAGATTTATGATCAATCAGGGTTGTAATTTATAAATTGTGATTCCAGAATTTATGACATAGATGATTTTTCTTAGAAAAATGTCTGGAACTCTTTAACCTTTGTTGGAAAATCATTTTTATTTTATTGAAAGAGCTCAAAAATATTTTTCTGTTGATGTTTCACTCGATGGATTTAGATGAAATTTTTGAAAATGTATGATTTTTCGACAAGGGGTACCTACCCATTGTACATTTTCTAGAAAATCGAAAAAAATCAATTTCTATTTTTTTGGTAATAATTGGATTGGCCTGTTAATTTAGAATTCATATCTGTTACCCAAAACGGGTTTGGAAAAATTTGTCACAACATGTATTTTGAGGTCCAAAACTAAATAACGAGACCTCAAAGAAAAATTTGGATTTCGGTCATTGATAGCGCTTAAAAAGACCTTTTTTGCTATGTTTAATTTGTATGGAATTTTTGAAAATGCATTTTGTTATGTCATATCGTCTTATAAATCGATGAACCAGCATTAATGAAAAAGTGACGCCATTTTCTCCCGTTCCACCTGATATTTTTAGCAGTGCGGCAAAAATTTCAATTAAAAATTAAAAATTATCTAGGTATTGGAGATACAAAAATTTTCTTTATAGCTTATTTGAAAGATAATAACTTAAAGTTGAATATTAATGAAGGATTTTTAAAAAAATTCAAAAAAACAAGTTTTTTTTTGTTTTTCTTCAACAATGTTAAATTTAAAAAATTCAGAAATACCTCAAAACACCTGTGGAGATCTGTTGCCCATGACCTGACCAGCTACCATTGTGGGATGTACCGTAATCTCAATTTGAAATTTTGACATGGTTGGCTTTAAAAAATTCTTACTTTTTTTGTAGGCATCGTAGAAATATGATTGAAGCGTCATATGAAAGGTGAAGTAATAAGCTTTCACATAATATAAAATTTACTATGGGTTATCATATAAAAAAAAGGATTTAATAGGTTAGAAGATAAAAAAAAGGTGTATTTTTTTGCCTTTTTTGATACAAATTGATTGGGTTCAAAAAATTCTAGCTCTTTTTATATAGATGTAGTGCAGACATGGTTGATATGAATATTTTGAGCTGAAACAAATACTGCATATAATCTCGTAAAGGCTCTCCTAACTACATTTTTCTTACTTCTGACTTATAGAGGGAAATAGTAAATATAATATCGCAATTTGCACATAAAAATGAAAAAAAAAAAAATAAAAAGTACATTTTGAATTTTCTGACTTATTTGAAGATCTAGGCTAAAAAAATAAATCAGAGACAATGGCCTAACTCCAAATATGAAAAGAAAAAATTTTACTAAAACTACAAAAATAAATTTTTAAATCGTACCCATTTTTGACAAAAGCAAAAAAACACAGTTTTTAGAGTTTTTACCTAGTGCAGGTTTTCCAAAATATCATAAAATATATATAAGTTTTCAGGTAAACTTTTTTGTTCATTACTGTTTTCTTCATAAGAAAAAAATTTATAAAACACTAGCTATGTTTATAACACATTTATCTAAGAAAATCGGACCCAAAGTCAAAAATTATCATGGGTAAGAAAAAATTAATTCCATTTAAAAATTAATATCTGAGCAATTAAAAAAGATATTAACATTTTTTAAATGCAGGTACAAAGAATAGCTTTTCTTCTAAAAATCAATGAAGTTTTTATCATAAATATTAACGGAGTTATTAACATTAACATGAGTAAAGACATACCAAAGTAAGCGTTTTCTTAAATCATCGCTAAAGGGTATCAACTTTGCAGATAGAGAGTTACTGAAAAACATTTTTTTTTTCTTAAAATATACCCAAGAATCATCCGTCAAAATCTTCTTATCTCATTCTGCGACAACTTTTATATTATCTTATAATTTTTGTACAAGATAGTTTACAAATAAATAATTTTTAGATCATTTTTTACAAAAGCACACAGCCTATTTTCTTACGACGACGTAATCCCATTTACAGACCACTGTTTAAACCACTTTTTTTTTAAATGTGTATGTGCATTTTTATTTTCTACAAAGATTCATAAAAAAATAAAAATCGTAAAAGCAATTTTTATTAAGAAAATAACATTTTGTTAATGCATTTTTGAAACACAAAACAAAAGTAAACCTCAAAATGCCGAAAATGTACAAATAATTAATTTTCAATTAATTTACAATAAAATACTTAAATTTTTCTTTATAAAATTGAAACTCATAGGATTTTTTGAGCCAACAATTTCTTGGAAGTAAATTAAAGCTCTATTAACAAAGATGAAGGCTTACATCTTTCAAATTGTTTTCCAGAATAACTTCATATCTTTTGGCACGATGTTATTTCAATTTCGATACCAGAACCAATATTAAGGTTATATTTGTTCAAATACCAAGGTGCCAAAATTTATTACTATGTGGCTACGAGGTATTTGTACTAAAATTGCCTTAAAGGCAAAAAGTGATTGTTTTTAATTTTTTTTTTTTTTGTGGTGTGGTTTTAAAATTTATCTTTTACGAAACCCAAGTAAAGATACAAGAATTCTAATTATAATATACTCGTTTGGATAATTTCAACATTTCCTAAGACATTTCCACTAGCATTATCAGACACAAAAGACGTTATATAAGGAAACAAGAGAACATCTTAATACATATCTCTATAACATAAAATAATATGTGTTGTTGGGATATGTTATGTATATTTGAAATAGCTTTACAATATTTGAACGTCAAGAATTTTGTTCCAGTTCGATATGTTGCCCTTAAGCAACATAATCAATTCCTGAATAATTTCCTCTATATCATAGAAATTGTACACACCTCCACATTCTAAATAACAAATAAATGCATCCTGTGCCTTAGACTGAGTTGAGTATAGTTCCATGCAAGAGAGGACTCAGGGTATCTTTCTATTATGAACATACATTGCAGCAAAAGCAACAGCAACAGCAGTTGCAGTTTTAGTTGCAGAGGCAACACACAGCAATGTCCTTTAAATGTTTACACTTTATCAATAATCCATGCAAATAGCACGCACAATGTTAATGGAAACAAGATAACCATCGGCCTGCGCAAACATATCCATCCTAAGATACCTCTCTCAATGCTTGACTAAGGCTATATCCCCAGTATAGAAGATATCTACATAATATGAGCACTTGGTGCATTCAAAAATTTAAATATTCAGTACAATCAATGTATCTTCAGGTTCAGCGTCAGCTTCAGCTGTCGAAATGAACGATAACACTACTTCTTAAGAATGGAATGGTTTGGACTTCCCACCCACTCTTAACTCGCATCAGAAAATGTGCTTTAGGGATAACAAACTGGTATTGTGTATGATGTACCTATCGTTTAGTTTGTTTGAAAATAGAGTGCATGGGAGCAGAGTTATCAATCAGTGACTTTGGTGTGAATCAGTTGCCTGAAGGGACATCGAATGATGTGGTTGCATAAGGTTGAGTGTTGCCAATGTGTTTACTATCCAATATTATCTAAGTACTTTGTGTATCAAGTTTGAAAGAAATTGAAGTACTCAAAAGTACTGTATACGGGATATTCTTTTTCGTGTACTTTTCTGCTATTGCCAAATTCTACAATTTCTATTTTGCATTTGCATAAGATGGCCTTAAAAATGCAAAGGCTTTTGAAAAGACTGAAAGTTCCCAAAACTCTTAAACATGACCTTTTAATGTACCGTACACTTGAGGTACGTTGGTTCTAATATATTTCCAGTGTTTTCACAAAGAATACAAGTCTTCGTCTAGAATAAAGTCACATGTGAGCATATTTATGCCAATGCTGGTGGCTAAAAATGTGCTTTAGGGATAACAAACTGGTTTGTGTATGATGTACCTATCCTTTAGTTTGTTTGAAAATAGAGTGCATGGGAGCTGAGTTATCAATCAGTGACTTTGGTGTGAATCAGTTGCCTAAAGGGACATCGAACGATGTAGTTGCATAAGGTTGAGTGTTGCCAATCTATCTAATACTATCTGAGTACTTTGGGAATCAAGTTTGAAAGAAATTGAAGTACTCAAAAGTACTGTATAGGAGATATGCTTTTTCGTGTATTTTTCTGCTATTTCGAAAATGGCAACATTGGAAAGTATTTCCATGAGATAGCCTTAAAAAATGTAAAGGCTTTTGAAAAGACTGAACATTCCCCTTAATAGTAAACTCGAGTTTTTAATGTAGCGTACACTTGCGGTACGTTGGTTCTGCTACAAATATCCAGTGTTTTCACAAAGAGTACAAATCTTCGTCTAGAATGAAGTCACATGTGAGCATATTTATGCCAATGCTGGCGGCTAAAAATGTGCTTTAGGGATAACAAGCTGATATGTGTATGATGTACCTATCCTTTAGTTTGTTTGAAAATAGAGTGCATTGGAGCTGAGTTATCAATCAGTGACTTTGGTGTGAATCAGTTGCCTCAAGGGACATCGAATGATGTGGTCGTCGTAATGTTGAGTGTTGCCAATGTTTTACTATCCAATACTATCTAGGTACTTTAAGTATAAGATTTTAAACGAATTGGAGTACTGAAAGGTACTTTAAATGGGATAAGATTATTTGTGTATATTTCTGCTATTTCTATTGAAAATGGCACCAGTGAAAAGTATTTGCATAAAATGGCCTTAAAAATGCAAAGGCGTTTGAAAAGACTGAACGTTCCCAAAACTCTTAAACTTGACCTTTTAATGTACCGTACACTTGAGGTACGTTGGTTCTGCTATATAATCCAGTGTTTTCACAAAGATTACAAGTCTTCGTCTAGAATGAAGTCACATGTGAGCATATTTATGCCAATGCTGATGGCTAAAAATGTGCTTTAGGGATAACAAACTGGTATGTGTATGATAGAGTGCATGGGAGCTGCTATGTTATCAATCAGTGACTTTGGTGTGAATCAGTTGACTAAAGGGACATCCGACGATGTGCTCGTTATAAGGTTGAGTGTTGCCAATTTTGTCTATCCAATACAATCTGAGTACTTTGTGAATCAAGTTTGAAAGAAATTGAAGTACTCAAAAGTACTGTATAGGAGATATGTATTTTTCTGCTATTTTGAAAATGGCAACATTGGAAAGTTTTTCCAAGAGATGGCTTTAAAAAATGTAGGTAAAGGCTTTTGAAAAGACTGAACATTCCCTTAAATCCTAAACTCGGGCTTTCAATGTAGCGTACTCTTGCGGTACTTTGGTTTTAATATACATATTTCCAGTGTTTTTCACAAAGAGTACAAGTCTTCGTCTAGAATGAAGTCCCATGTGAGCATATTTATGCCAATGGTGGTATGGCTGTTGTCGTTTCCAATGTCACTTCTAATGAATGTTTCATTATAATGCCATAATGACCTAATTCCGAACATTTCAAACATCAGGAGGCTAGATGGGGTTTGTACTTGAACTGTACACTAACGATATACACATTCTACTCTCTCTCTCCTTCTTAATTCTAATCTAACACCTTGACGAAAAGTGGTCAGGAATGCTGCTGCTGCTGCAGATGAAGGGTGTTATGTTTGAGATTAACGAATGGAGGAGAGCAGAGCATAAGTAGGCTTTAGTGTACACAACACATATACACAACATGGGAGAATATGACTGCATTTTCATGTTTTGTGCAATGGTCAATTGGTCTTCAAATGAAATTGTTCACACTTGAGATCTGTTTGTGCGATAGACCATAGAATACTCTTATACCCACAAAACTGTTTATGTGTATTATTATTTTGAGTATGCATTTGCATAGCGTACAACACACAAAAGCAGATTATATAAGTACCCTATTAGCCATTAGAGAGAGAAAGAGAGAGTAGAGAAGATATAAGACTTATGGCAGACGACAAACTGGATTATTTCAATCTTCAATTCTCTCCATCAAGCATTTTGACCTAATTACTCATCAAGAATGGTTTCTTAATTATTTTAAGGATAAGGATGCCCTGTGGCCATAAAGGCTTTTGGTCACACTTCTCTTTCTCTGTCTGATGTTGATTTTGGTTCACGATTATACAAGAATTTCAGAGCAGCAGAACAGGTATGTACATATATATGGCACTTAAGTGTGTTTAATAAACTTTTAAGGTTCTTATTGATTTAAGGTAGCTATAAGCAGTTTAAAATTTGATTATTAAGTTGGCCAGAAATTAAGGCTTAGTTAATTTTGTATGGAAAATGTTTCAACTGAACTCTAAAGAGGTAAATGGTACCTGTGAGGAATTATTTATTAACTTTTGCATAACGATGGGATAGAGGATATGAGGCTCAGACAGTATTTTAAATACAAAACTCAAAATTATTGGCAATACAATAGAAAGAATAAGAAACGGCAACGTAAACAAGGTTAATGTACTAAATATTAATAAATAATTATAGTCTAAGATCCCACCATAGGACGACCTACCCTCATCGTTATACCAGTTGAGAGTTATATTTTCTGAAAGCTAGTGTCTAAGGAAATAAATTGCACATGGGTTGCCTAGCGATATCCTGTTAAGGCATAGGGTTGCCAGGCCTTAAAGTTCATTTTTGCAAATTTTTGAATACGCGACCCTGCTTATATGGCAAGCCTAACAGTTATAAAAAAAATATAATGTCATAGGAAATTTAATTTAAAAATTTTTGATTTTCAGGATTTTTTAAAATTTGAAGTTTTAATAGGGTAAACAAAGGTGAATTTAGAAAAGGGCAAACATCTATTTTCTAAACAAAACGTGATAGAAATAAAATTGAAATTGGAATCGATAGATGTTATAAATATATGTAAGCCACACATACAAATAAAAAATGTAGAAAATCTACAACTCGAGATATAGTCTTTTTAGAGACATGACACTCAAATTCGATATTTGAGAAATAATTCACCAAAAATCAGAATGAAAATTTTTTGAAATAAATTTTATTTGATAAGTTAGAAAAAATAAAATAACTTGACACGTATCTGTCAAATTTTTAATTTAACTTACCGTTTTCGCGGAGCGATTTTTTTAAAAAGTACTTATTTTCGTATTTAAACATATTAAAGGAGAAAATCCCGTCATAGGACGACCTATCCACGTCGTTATACCAGTTGAAAGCTATATTTTCCTAAGGGTAGTGTCTAAAGAAACAGTTTGCACATGGGTTGCCTGGCGACATCCTGTCAAGGCATAGGGTTGCCACGCTTTAAAGTTAATTTTTTGAGTTTTTTCGACTACACCACCCTGCTTATATGGTAAGTGTTAGAGGTGTAAAAAAAAATTATGTTAGAGAAAATTACATTTAAAAATATTCAGGATTTTTAGAAATTTGACATATAAGAAGGGGAAACTGAGGTAAATTTTTCTCTAACATAATTTTTTTTACACCTCTAACACTTACCATATAAGCAGGGTGGTGTGGTCGAAAAAACTCAAAAAATTAACTTTAAAGCGTGGCAACCCTATGCCTTAACAGGATATCGCTAGGCAACCCATGTGCAATTTATTTCCTTAGACACTAGCTTTCAGAAAATATAACTCTCAACTGGTATAACGATGAGGGTAGGTCGTCCTATATCGGGATCTCCTACTATTAGTTTAATATAAAAAATACATTATCTAATTGTTCTTCGTAAGGAAAAAAAATACATTTTAGGGTGGAAACTTTTAAAAAAATTTGTAGAAATTGGAAAACATCTAGCGCTTTTGAGCAAAACTAATTTCAACGTCAAGTGTGAGACAATTGTTTAGTACACTCTTTGCTTGTGTTTTAAATCTTAAAATAACTCTATCGAACTCACAGAAATTTTCTCAAAACCAATAGTTGTATAATATGGTAATAAAGTTTAAGTGAAAAGATAAATTTTCCACGGTAGATTTTGAAATATTTTGCTTTTTAATGGTATAATTTTTTTTGTAAGCTTTTAAAATAAAAAAAATTAATATAATGAGAAAAGAAAAAAGGTAATTTTTTTTTAGCTTTTTCTTGTAAATTATGATTGTTTGAAATAAATCTCGACTGAAAAGGTTAAGTATCTTATGTCAATTTTGATGATTTTTCAGGAGAGCTGCCTCCCAAAAATTCTTTCAAGTGTAGACTTAATTGTATAAAACATTTAGATGTCAAATTTTATGATCTTTTTTTTTTTAATTTATTTCAAAAAGATATTTTTAATATTTTTCCCGTTATAAGGAAATTTTATTTTATATTAATTTCCAAAATCTTAAATTGAGATAAGATATTTTGCCTCGTGTTTTCAAAGGATTTTTTCAATTCTTATGTCCATTTAAAATGATTCGCGTGTGCAAAAGTGGAAAGAAAGAGACTTAAGATGATATTTTCTGTTTTTTATTTGAAAAACTTAAAGCCCTTAAAATTAAATAATCACATTTCTTGTTGAGATAAACTTTAAATAGTGAAAACAAAAAACAAAAAAAACTAAATAAAATTAATAGAAATTAAATACTTAAACCAAATTATAAATTCATTAGAAAAAAACAAAGAACATAAAAAAAAAACTGAAACAAAAAACTTAATTTGATTTCATATAGCATTGTTAATGTGGTCTTAAAATAAAAAAAAAATAAATTGCACGACTGGGGTCGCACGTACTTGCTCTTATGCTTAATGTAACTATAATGTTAAAGCTTTTTATTCAAAAAATTTAAAATTTGATATTTTGAAGAAATTTCATAAGTAGTATAAAAAAATTAAATCTGTTTTTATAATTAATTAAACTCCGTTTTATATTATCTTAAAAAAAAAACAAATATGCCATTTTATTTCTCGTATAAAAAGGTATTTTTAGAAAAAAATTTTCGAAAATTGTAGGAGCCGTTTTTTAAAAAAATAGTTTTTTATATATACAAATTTTTTAACATTTTTCAAAAAAAAAGTTGGTATGCCATATTGAAGAAATAATTAATTTACACATAAAACCTAAATTTCAAAATTTTTCATTGATCCGTTTTCAAAAAATTGATTTTTCAAAAAAAAATTTTGAAATATTTTTTTAAAAAACCAAAAATGCGTTTTTTGAAAATTTTCTAAAATTTTAATATTATCTTTACTTAAAAATTTTCATTTAAATCAGGTTAATGTTGTACGAGATATTCAGAAACGAAAAAAAACCGTTCTATGACAGGTAGGGGAGAGTGGGGCCAAATGTAACACTTTTTTCTAAAATCGATGGTTCTCCTACAAATTTGAAAGTGGGTCAACCAGACCTTTTTTAAATTAAAGACCCATGTTTTAGCTCCAAGATCCATCATAAAAATTTAGCAAAACATAACGGTAATGTTGAAAAATATAGCTTCCAAAAAAAAAATCGTGTTGTTTCAACTTACCCCACATACGGGGCAAAGTGTAACACATACCGGGGTAGGTTGTACCAAGAACTAAAAATAAGAGAAAAATACCTTTATTTGTTTATATTTATTTGTTTTTAATTAATAACAATAAAAACAAATCTTAGTCATGAAATTTTGGTGCAAATTTGTAAAAAGTGGAGCAAATCCAAGATTTCCAGAGAAAATTTGACAGTAGTCTTAAATAAAAGTTATTCGAATTCATAAATTGTTTTATAAGCTTTATGAATTCAAATGGTGGTTCAAAAATGTGTTTCCAATTTCAAAATAAATACAAATTCAATTACAAGCATTCATATTCAGGGTTGTTAATTATATTAGGTAAACAGTTTTTCAGTATAGGTAGGTTTTTACATGGTACAACTTGCCCCGGAAAAATGTTACAACTAGCCCCAGCATGAAATTTGGCACATAAAATCAATTTAAAAAAAAAGCGAAACTGATATAGACATAACACATACACGCAATTTGAGCCAAAACACGGTTGCATATAACAAAAAAACACTTAGCACTCTATCTTTTTCGGGTAAAGAGGTAGACCAAAAATAAAATTAAAAAAAAAAGTTACAAACATGCATTTTTTGGGCACCACTAGTGTAACTTCTCACCCTGTCGTCTAATCTTCATCTGAAGAAAATGTGCCGGTAGATATTCAAAAATTGAGCATTTTTCTCCTTTACGCGTTTCTTAATATTGAAAGGAACATCGCTTTTTTTAGCTGTTAATTCTTACCCCTGTTACATTTAGCCCCACTCTCCCCTACCGTTAATAACGGTACAAAAAATATTTTTTTTATTTAAAAAGTTGGCTCTTATGTGTACTACACACAAAAATTTTAATCAAAATCGTTAGAGCCGTTTTTGAAAAAAATTAACTTTTCTATTTCCGTTATATGGCAGGTACCGTTAGTTTTGGTCATAAAAAAAAATTTCAATTTCCCCTCTAGGGAATCACCAAAAACTGCTAACTACCAAGTTTAAAGAAAATCACTTCACTCGTTTAGGCTGCAGCTCCAGAAAGAGACAGACACACAGACAGACAGACAGACAGACAGACAGACAGACAGAATTGCCGGACCCACTTTTTTGGCATTCTCCATCATCGTAATGTCATGTAAAATTGTTATCTCGAGTTCGATTTTTTTTACGAATCCTAAACTTGCCCTATAGTTACGGTGACCATATTTCTGGAAGCGAAACCCGGGACAGATAAAAATTCGTTGGATCGTTTTGAAAATATTGATTTTTCAATAAAAAATTTAATGTTTTTAAATGAGTTTTCATAATTTTTTAATTATTTTGATATCAAGATTGCCTAAACGATTTTATGGGAGCGTTTTTGTTGAAATCATTTAAGTCGAAATCAGAAATCAAAAAAATGGTTTTATAATAATGTCTGTTAACAACTTCTAAGAAAATATTATTTTAATCAAAATCAGGAGAGCTGTTTTTTAACATTTTAATTTTATTTTAAATGATTTTGAAATTGTATGATCTTTAACACAACTTTTAACATTTCCTTAAAAGTTTTGAAACTAATCTGGGTTCTTTACTCTTCCATATGTTGTTCTTTCTTCTAAAATATTTAACCTGGTGTAGCAACCTGACAAACAGACGCTGGAACTAAATAATTGACGAACATTTTAAAAAAACTAATACCTAGTCTGGAGGCGAAACGAAAATTTTCTTACAAAACCAGCACAAAGAAATCGCAAACGAAAATTTTGCTGCTCATGGCACAATACGCAGCTTAGGTAACGAAATTCTTAACTGTGCTGGAATATATGGAGATTTTTCAATTGTTTGTCACTCCCATTTATTTGTCCAGGCAATTTTTCTTGCAGCAAAAGTTTTTTGACTTTGGAGACTTAGAAAAATGTTCGTTTTGCTTCAGCAGCGTATTTAATTTTAATTTCCAGACACTGTTTTCTTGTTTTCCGTACAAAGTATTTAAAATATTGAATACAAAAATCAGATAATGTTCAAATACGGGACAATCACGGGACAAATTACAAAATACGGGACACTTATACGTCCCGGGTTTCTTAAATCAAAACCCGGGCCAAGCTGTAGAAATACGGGACAGTCCCGGGTAAACCGGGACGGATGGTCACCGTACCTATAGTACCTATATCGCAAGTAATAATAATTAATGCAAAAATTAGGTCCCGTATTCTGATTCATCCGGTTCTTCTGATTCATCTGATATGTCTGGTTGAACATCTGGTTGATCATCGGAACGCAGTTTAAGATAAAAGTCGTGAAAATTAGAATTAATTAAGTCGAGCATATCAAGAAGATCTTTTTTTTTTTTGCAGAGCTTATTTGAATGGATTCATCGTATGCAATTTTAACCATACTTGTAGTTACTTTGTTAATTCCTCTTTTTTATGTTCAAGATTTTAAAACCCTCGGATTCATCTAACCTAGTCTTATACTCTATTTGGCCAAACGTTTTTGTGTATCTAAGCCATCTTATGGAGCTCCATTTAAAAGCTTCTCCGAGATTGTTTTTTTTTTTTTTTTGCGCCACATAAATTTTTTTTTTAAGACCGCTGAAAAATTTAAAAACATCGATTGTTTCATTTCTAGGACTTTAAAAGTGTTTTTTAAAGTGTTTTTTTTTTTTTTTTTTTAATCTAAAGAAAAGTATTTTAAAGAATTAATAATTTTTATGAATTATAAATTTGAAAAAAGAAAGTTTTCTTGTAATTTTAAATTAATTTAACAATAAGTATGTACATACCTTTTTTTGTTGTATGTCTTTAATTTGTTATAGTTAATTAGTCAATCCTGGTATAAAAAACACTATTTCAAACACTAAATGGAAAAAAAAACTGAATTATTAACTCACTTCACTAAAATAAAAACGTGCGCACAAATGAAAATTCAGAGTCAAACTACGCAGAAAAACATCTTATGTTCTTGTTCTAACGAGAATTTTTGTTGGTTTGCAAACGGTAAATTATCCTATGACTACTTAGGGAGAGAAAAATTTCAGTTTAAAATTCAAAAAATCATCTTATGTTGACATAAGATGATTTGCCTTTTCACACTTTTTTCGATTTTTTTAAAGTATTTTATCTTATAACGAAGAAAAAAATAACAAAAATAATAAAAAAATTATTAAAATATTGAAGTATTTTATCTTATGTCAACTTAAGGATGAATTTTGTTTCTGCTTGCACGCGTGAAAATATCTTAAGTCAACATAAGATAATTTATGATTTCACTAGAATGAAAAAGTCTTAACCCAATATAATCTTAAGTCTACACAACACAAAATCTTATGTGGACTTAAGATATTTTACCGCGTGTAAAGATGTGTCTTTTGAACATAAGATGAAATTGTTTTTGTGCATAAAAAAGCAAAGGAGTGAGATAGAAAGATGCTGATGAGACAGAACTGTAGGCCTTTAGAATGTCAATGGGGTTCAACAAAAAAAAAACTCTAAACATCTTAAGTCGACTTAAGATACTTTACCTTTTCAGTCGAGAAATAAACGCTTCAATTGACTCATTTTAAAAGCACACAACCTGTTTTCTTACTTACGTTATCACGTAAAATCATCGTCCGTAAACCGGCTTTACAAACAACCTCTTTTTTTTCAAATTATTAAAACTGCTGAAATGAAATACAAATTCAAAGTGTTCTTCTTAATTTGTAAATCTCCCCTAAAGAAATCTTAATTGGAGTTGATTTTTTCTGGAAACCAAAACTTACCTTAAAAAGTTGATTGAAAAAAAAAAAAAGTAATATCAGTTCCCCTCGTGCAAATTAAATCAAAAACAATATCAAAATCCCATGTTTTTAAATTGATTTCTATTTTTAATTTATTTTTATTTTGTCACACTTTTGAGTTTCATTTTTAATTGAAAACGAAAAAAAAAAATTGAATATCCATACAATCGAATCTCGAGGTAAAAAAAACTTCTTAAATTCGTTTCTCCCCCATTCGTCGTGATTGTATTTTACGAGAATTTTGAACTCCTTCTTCAATTAGTGCATCCCCCAGATTTTCCTTATCTTCAGGATCTGTTTCATCATCATGCAAGACAGACCTAATCTCATTAGCTGCCTCATTGTATTGTTGTTGTTGTTGTTGTTGCATTAATTGATTTGGATTAAATGCACCCGCAGCTGAAGGACGATACCATGCAGCTGGATTTGGATAACTTGGCAAAGGGACTGCATTTTCTGCTGCTGCATTAGGGTTGATTGCTGTCCAGAAAGAACTTGGTATGTTGAAGGGTAATGTCGCTGGAACATGATGATGATGTTGAGTGCTTGCAGCTTGTGAGGGGATCGTTGTCAAGTAGGGCCATGTTGGTTGAGCAGTTTGTGATGGACCGGGACCCTTCATGCCCTGAGAGGCTGCAACGACGGATGGAGAATTCACTGATGGCCAGTATGGCCATGTTGGCGATATCGCTGAATTGGGATTGTTTGATGGTGGGAATGTTGGAGTGTTTGGCCAATTGGCCCAATTTGGAGCACTTGATGATGCTGCCGGTCCAAGCAAGCCAAGGAATGGTGGATATGGAATAGGGATGATTTGATAAGGACCAATTGAATAATGTGGATCGCGAGGAGGATGGGTTAATGTAGTTGGGTACTGATGTGGATAATATGATGGCCGTTTAGGTGGACGTTGTGTGGGAGTTGGAGTTGGTGGCAATGGAGTAGTTGGTGATGGAGTAGCTGGCGGTGATGGTTCTTTTAGAACAACAATGCAGTTTATAACCGGCGCACCGGAGGAACTATTAGGTTTATCTTTATTCAAATCGACTGCTGCAGGATTGGAGTTGGCTGTTGCTGCTGGCCGACTTGTTGAACTCGGACGATAGTCTGATGGCTCCAATTCGTCGGTGCTCAAGTCCTCATCATAGTTATCAATATTCACTGTTCCCGGATGATAGAAATTGATGGAAAATGTACCGAAATTGCTGCCTGGAGGATCAACAATTGCATCGTAACTTCTTTGAGAGTGATGGGAATTTCTATTTGTTTGAATGGTACAAAATGGATAACCTTGGGTCTTATCGATGGAAGGTTTTAAAAGTGAATTATTGATTGGATCCAAGCCGGTTATATTGACGGGGGTTATTAGGCCATTAACAATGTTATTGATGATGTCTGTTATCACTTCGGAACCGCCGGAAATAAGTCTGTTTTGTGAGATAAATGGATTGCCATTGTTTAGTTCGAGAATAGCTTGGTATTGGGCAGGGGATATCAATTGAAATGGTACAGCTGATGTGGATGCTAGAGGCTCAGTGCTAGCTGTAATAAATGCAGAGAATTAAAATAATTTGATTTGGAATGTTTGATTTTTGAACTTACCACTTGTTGAGGTACAAAAACTGGCCAACTGTAAGATGACCAAAATCAACAATTTGAAGGTCTTCATTTTTATAGAACTCTTTTTCTTTGCAGAGTTCTTTAGGTTGAAGTTGATTGATTGGTATTGCTCTCATTTTGCAAATGCAGAATCATTTTATATACAAATCTGTAGAAATTGTTCTTCTTTAAGAATTCACCCAGTTTTATGACTTTGTCCATCAAATGACCTCTTTTTTTTTTTTTTTTTTCTCTGAAATCTGATATTCTTTAAGATGATAAGATAAATAAAAGTCCAATTAAAAATAAATTAAACATTTTAAATGAGATTTCTATCAGATGGAAATCTCACGAAGAAGAGTTTTAAAAGTTAAAACACTTTAACCGGTTCAGCAATAATTTGATAGTCTAATTAACCTTTTTTTTTATTACCTAAGCTTCTTGGTTTTTATTCTAACGAAATACGCAAGAAAAATGAGTCATAAACATAAGAGTCGAATGTGAATAGTTTGGTAAGTAGGTCACTATTTTTAGTATATCTACTTCACTAAAAGTTCTGACGTTTTTTAAGATATTATTATTTCACTTTTGAATATTTTATACGACAGAAAGGAATATAAAAGTTTGAATTTAAATATAAAGTTGGCATAAAATGTAGGACATGAATTTAACGTTTTATACGTCTTGTGTTAGCATGGTTAATAGGTTTTAGTCTTTTTAAAAAGGAAAATATATTTTTCTTTTTGATGCAGTTATAAACTTAATTAAGAGAATTTAGTCAAATTTTTATTAAAAGGGTGTCAAAAATGGTATATTTTAAATGAAAATGGAATTCTAACTAAACATTTAAATTAAATAAAACATTAAATAAGAATGACAGAAAATTATATTTGTTTTGGGGGAAATTTTTCAAAATTTATTTTTTTCGGTAAAGGGGTTATACCTAACTTTAACTGTTTTCTAAAATCAAAAAAAAATATTTTTTTTTTTCATCTATGAATAAAGCTTTAACAGACCTGTCTTTTGAGTGCCTTGTAGATGTTTTCAAGGTAAATTGTTCAAAATGCATTTTTTTCGGCATAGGTACCTAAGCCTTAAATTTTTTTCGAAAATCAAAAAAAAAAAAATATTTTTTTATTTTTGTTTCATTTATAAGAGCTTAAAAAGGACCTGTCTTTAGACTGTCTTATCGATGTATGCTGGTGAAATTTTTCAAAGTGCATTTTTTTAGGTAAGAGGATAGCATTGAATTTTTTCGAAAACAAAAAAAAAAAAATTTTATTATTATTTTTGTTTCATTTATAGAGCTTAAAAAGAACTGTGTTTGGATGTTTAAATTGATGTATTCTTGAGAAATTTTTCAAAATTTAATAAAATAAAAATATTTTGTAATTTTTGTTTCATTTATAAATAGAGATTAAAAAAGACCTGTCTTTTGACTGTCTTGTCGATGTATTCTCGGGAAATTTTCAAAACGCATTTTTTTCGTTAAGGGATTAGCGTTTACTTAATTTTTTCGAAAATAGAAAAAAAAATATTTTTTAATTTTTGTTTTGTTTTGTTTAGAGCTTAAAGAGACTTGTTTTTTGATGTCTCTTTTTGAGTGTCTTGTCAATACACACTGGGGAAATTTTTCAAAACGCATTTTTTTCGGTAAGGGATTAGCGTTTACATATTTTTTTCGAAAATCGAAAAAAAAAATATTTTTTAGTTTTTGATTCATTTATAAGAGCTTAAAAAGACCTGTCTTTAGATTGTCGTATGGATGTACTCGGGCGAAATTTTTCAAAGTGCATTTTTTCCGGTAAGGGGTTAGCATTGATTTTTTTCGAAAATCGAAAAAAAAATATTTTTTTGTTTCGCATTTATAAATAGAGCTTAAAAAGACCTGTCTTTTGACAATCTTGTCGATTTTTTAGGGGACATTTTTCAAAATTCATTTTTTTCGAAAATCGAAAAAAAGTTTTTATTATTATTATTATTATTATTTTTTTTTAATTTATTATTTTTCACAGTTCATCCTAGCCTTGTTTAGACTTAAAAAAAAAAACTTTGAATAATAAGTTAAAACAGTAAAAGAAGTGGGGTTTAACTGCCATTCGAAATTTTAATTTTCATTTTGGTTGCTGAAGTGAAATATGGAATTTTTCCCAATTTTTTTCCAAATTCGTCACAGTTTTTTTTAATATTTCTTAAAATTTTTAAATGCTATAGGTACTTCTGTGTGCTTTATCCACTTGTCGTAAGCAGTTCTAAAATTTAAACAAACCTATAAAGTGTAAAATAAATTTAGTTTTCAAAAATATTAGGTAGATAATCTTATAAAATTAAAAACTGCTTTTACAAGGGTCTTTAAATCCCTGCAAAGTTAACGTCTTATAACCTTTCCATATTACAAAGTTCAGCAGTAATCATATATGAAGGTATTTCTATTATAAGAAAGTATAATATCTGTAAAAAATCGTTTTGAGAATTACCATCGTATTCCAACAACATCAAAGATTCTTCAGCTATTATAGCCTTGTTAGCTGAGCTTTGCAATTTAATTTCCTTATTTACCCTATACACTATTCATGCACCACCTACCAGAAACATTCGACATAAAGTGAGCTGTTAGTCCTGCAATTTCTTTCTATTCTTTTAATTTTTTTTTTGTAAAATAAATTATACAGACGACGACCATCATTAGCTATGGAGCTTTATTGCTATACCCATATACGAAAGGGACCAAACTTGCCTATAAAACTCTATATATTGTATACCCTTTCATGGCTCTCTAACTAGCTTCCAGGCAAGTCAAGCAAAAACACCACATGAAGTGGCATAGTTATAATCCTGATTCTGCATGTGGAAATCTTTAAGAGACTATAAGAGTGGGAGACCGAGGGTAACTCTATACAAAAAAAAAAAAAAAACCCTATATTATTACCCCTAACGACACCAAGAGTAAACATAAAATTTAGAAGCCAACAAGTTCCCATGCAAATAATGCTGAAGCAGAACAACCCGCACGATGATGATGGGGGTAAGGAAGAAAGTAGTAGTTGCTTCTACTTACCACCAGGAGTCTGAAGCAATTTGTTGTTTTTCTTTTTTTCTTTTGTTCTTCTCTAAAAAAAAAAACTGTATGCATCCTCAATTTTATGTTTTTTTTTATTTCTTTCATATAAAACTGGAAGCTAATGACTTTTCTCCAACGGGAATCAAGAAAGAGGTCCTTGCAATGAATACGAGGTTTATGCAAACATTTATTTTTTGCTCGGCTTATAAGTTTTATATAAAACAAAAATTTATTATTTCTCTACTCTACTCTGTTTTTTAACTCTGCTGTGCTCTGCTCCGATCTGGTCCGGTTGGGTTAGTCCCACACCGACTGGGCCGGGCCAAGTCGGACAGGGTCGAGTCGAGAGATGTTGGGGACGGACGGACGGGTCGGCTGCTAAGGCAGCAGAACGGTACCTATACTATACGGATCTGTAAGAGTGTTAAAATAAAATATACATCAGCGTTGTAGAGTGTCAACAAAAAAGTGCAGAACCAAATTGGATGGTGCACACAAAGCAAACATAAACGAAAAGTATATTTTTTTTTTTTTGAGACTCGTGTATACCTTCTATAGAGTACATATATATCGTTTGACTTTACGCTCAGATTATGCCGCATAGCATTTACATATTTACAAAAGGAAAATAAATCATATAGCCCACGAGGGGGAACGATTATAGGGTGGTTCTGGTAGGGAAAGATTTCAAGCCGCAGATTTAGCTGGATTTTATACTTTTAACTTTTATTTTTTTCTAAACGAAACAGCTAAGTAAATATTAAAATGGATGATGATGGTTTTTGTACTTATGTGGGGGGCTTTATGCAGGGAAAAATAAGTTTATTTCTTTAAAAATGTGTACAAAAGTTTTTTGGAGATATTTATCAAATATTTTGTTTATATAATAAATATCCGATAAGATGATAAATTGTTAAACAGGAGGCAGTTGAAGGGAAAATTGTGTTAAAATGGCTTAGGGTGAACATTATATTTTTTAAAAGCTGTTACTCAGTTGTTTATATTGTGGTAGGTTAAAGAGTTAAGCTATGATTACACGGTCAACGAAATCGGTCAACGCGTTGACTCTCTGACGTCAAGAAAAAATCCATATTCTCTCTGTCATCTCACCGTCAACGTTCACAGCGTCAATGCATAAAACATTGACTATCACACGATTGACACTATTGCGTCAATGTTGTCTTAAATTACGTTGACGCGCCAGGTGTGTCAACGTGACGTTTACTTAGCAGTGTCAACGCGCTGACTCGCAAAACTTTGTTGATCACACTGTTTGACACAAAGCAAACATTTAAATTTTCCAAAAATATTTTGTAAAACAAAAATCGGAGAAAATGAGATTTGAAAAAAGCTCTTATAGAAAAATTAAACGAAACTTTGTTTGACATGGTTGCATTGAAATGTAAATATTTCGAGATATATGCAATGCACTTTTAAGATAAAAGTCTTAAATGAATTCTGATAAGATTCTTGAACGAATATAAATGTAAAATTACTAAATTTTTGTCGAAAAATTAGAAAAAAAAATAAAAAAGTTTCGACATTTGATTTTTAATAAATCGAAAAAAATCAATATGGCCAGCTTCAAACGCTGATAGCATAGGAACGCCGCACCCAATGTTAATGGTTATGGTCTTTAAATGTAGCTTAGAATATGCTAATGGTTTTTGTTTTTTTGTAAAAAAAAATTTTTTGCATCCAACATGGGTGCCATGGTCATACCGAAAAGTTTTTTTTTGGAAAAAAAAACAAAAAGGTGAAATGAAAGCCCTTCCTCCAAAACGGTACACCATTAAAAAAATCGCCCTACAAAAAAAGTTCCCAATCCAACTTTCATCACATTTCTATACAAAAAACAATGTCATTCTGAAACGATGACACGGTATTAAATTCTGCCGCGTCAACGCTGGGACAGGGTCATTGCGATGACTCCCAGTCCTAAAACCCTGTCAACGCGTCCCAATGGCATTGACAGAGAGATTACACGGTCATCGAAAATAGTCAACGCGTTGACCCAAAAATGTGTGTCAACGCGAGTGTCATCGTACCCGTCAACACAATTACAGCAGTTTTCGTTGACGATCACACGACGTGACACTCTTGGGACAGATTGTGACGTCATTTTTACGTCAGAGAGTCAACGCCTTGACCGATTTCGTTGACCGTGTAATCATAGCTTTAAACAATAGATTAATAAAATATTTTTGAATTAAGTTTAATTTTTAAAATGAATACATTTTTTTTTGTTTTCGAAAAAATCCAAGGTTAACAAAAATAAAATGCACGACTGGGTCGCACGTACTTGCTCTTGTAGTTCAAAGTGTCTTTATCTTAAGTATCTATTGTAAATTTAAGATTTTGTTAAGTTTCGAAAAAAAATTTTTTTTTAAATCGAATGTTAAGAAAATTAAATTTTTCATTTTATTTTACATTTCAAAATGAAAAGAATTAGTTGTCTGTAAATTTTGAATAAAATTAGCTTATGCTTCGATTGAACATATGAACCTAAAAAATGTCAATTTTTGCAAAATGGCAACGCCATATTTCCGTTCTCCGAATTTTTTGAGAAAAACTAAAAACGCAGTTTTGTTAGGATCTATAAGACCATTACGTATATAACGTATATAATTTTATCTAAATCGTTAAAGCCGTTTTCGAGAAAAGTTCAATACCTCGAAAACGGTATATGGGAGGTATGCGTTAAAAAGGAGATATTAAAAAAATAAAAAAAAAAACGGACCTAGGAAATTACGCAAAAATCATCTGTACCAAATTTCAAGCGAATCCATCCACCCGTTTAGGCCCTAGCTCGATGTACAGATGGACGCACAGACACACAGACCGACGGACGGCATGACGAAAACCACTTTTTTGATCTTCTCCATCATAGTAATGTTGGTTTTGATTAAAACCTCGAATTTTTTTTTCTGCACGAAACCAATACTTGCCCTATAGAGCAAGTAAAAATTAAAAATTTACGAATGTATTCGAACTAACGAAATTGCAAAGAAAATAAAAAAAAGTATTAGATCTGAGATTAAAAGTCGCTAGCTATTTTAACTATGCACGATTAAGAATTCTTATTTTACCTTTTTGTTTTGCTTCTTTAATTCCATTAAAAACGCAATTTTTATTTTTATTGTATCGATATATTTCGAGGGCCTTTTTGCCTCATCATCAGGATCTAGTAATAAAAACATGCGTTTAATACTAAAATACATTAATAAATTTATAGTTATACCTACCAAAAATACTAACAATAAATTAATGATTTAATTCGTATCTCTTTTCTTATAAAAATTATACAAATTAAATTTTAACAGACATTTGTTTTGATATAAAATTTTTTTTAAAACATTAAACAAAGTTTATAGAAGTATTTAAAGTACAAAAATATCTTAAAAATTTTGAATTTAACTGTTTCTTAAATTGGCATCGACTATTAAATTGTAGTATGTATTTGTGTAATCACGTTTATCAATTTTATAATTACAAGCAATTTGTTCATTTTTTATAATTTGGTTTACCTCGTGTATTTGCAACTTAAATTTATTTCTTTCTAACTTTAAAATTTTGCTTCCATCGAAATCAAAAGAATGTCCACTTTCTCTGACATGATCAGCCAAAGCAGCGAAGTTTTTGTTGATTGACCCTTGAATAATTTTATCGCATTCGTTCTTATGTTGGCTCATTCTTGTTCCCATTTTTTGAATTGTTTCACCTATATAAACTTTTTTTTTTTTTTTTTAATGGAATTAAAGAAGCAAAACAAAAAGGTAAAATAAGAATTCTTAATATTTAATCCAGCAATACAAAAAAACGAAATATATAAATGCACGATTAAACTCAGACGTAGGTTTTAAGAGAATCTTTAGACCTTTTTTGATAAAAAAAAGTAATTAGCCCAGGGAAATTAGTAAATTAAATCGCATTTTTCGCGGGACAAAATTTTTTTCATGGAATGTGTTCGGGTGGTTGTCCTTATCATAAAAGTCAATTTGTTGGGATAATTGGAGGCTGGGAACAGCCGCCATCTTGGAAAAGAGATTGGTATCGTTTTTATTGAATAGCTCCATTGTTATTCATTTAAACAAAAATTGACAAAGGTAAGACTTATTAACAATAAAATTATCTAAAAAATGATATACAAAACAATTCCGTGAGTTGATTAAATAAAATTTTATAGTTGGTCAAAGTGCGGGTTTGTATCGCAAGGTTGGGGCAAAATGATATTTGTTCATATATCTGACAAACTTTTGATTTGTTTGGATAATTCTTCAAGAATGAATTATAGTACTTATAATTATCTATAAAATGAGCCCACAATCGTTATTGTAACCATCGTATTGTAGAAGTAATCTAACTCCGAAACTCTCCATGTACTAGTCAAAAGTAAGAAAAAAGCTTGTTTTTTTGCTAATAGGCCGAGCAAATTTTGGGTGTAGAGGTATAACAAAAATATAAGTACGCAGTTTTGCAGCCATACGCGTCTTAATATCGATTTCAAAGGTCTGACAACTCCAATTTTGTGCTTTGTACGGTTTTCGGCGGGTTAAATAGCGTACGTTTTCCAGTTAATGTGAATGGGCTAAATTTATACTATTTGAAATTTTAAATATAAAAGCTGATGCTCTTTCATTTTTCCTAAATCTAGACACCCCAATCTTGAGTATGTGACCAATAGAACTCATGATATAAGCCAGTTATAAGATAATGTTTTAGAGACTTTTTTGTTTAGATTTTTGTTTGTTTATTTGAATTGAAAAACCTGATATGGTAAGTTAAAAAAGCTTATATCGTGAGTTTTATTAACCCCATCGCCGAGATTGAGGTGTCTAGATTTAGGAAAAATGATAAGGCCTCAGCCTTTTTATTTATAATTTCAAATAGTATAAATTTAGCCCATTCACATTAACTGGAAAACGTACGCTATTTAACCCCCCGAAAACCGTACAAAGCACAAAATTGGAGTTGTCAGACCTTTGAAATCGATATTAAGACGCGTATGGCTGCAAAACTGCGTACTTATATTTTTGTTATACCTCTACACCCAAAATTTGCTCGGCCTATTAGCAAAAAAAACAAGCTTTTTTCTTACTTTTGACTAGTACATGGAGAGTTTCGGAGTTAGATTACTTCTACAATACGATGGTTACAATAACGATTGTGGGCTCATTTTATAGATAATTATAAGTACTATAATTCATTCTTGAAGAATTATCCAAACAAATCAAAAGTTTGTCAGATATATGAACAAATATCATTTTGCCCCAACCTTGCGATACAAACCCGCACTTTGACCAACTATAAAATTTTATTTAATCAACTCACGGAATTGTTTTGTATATCATTTTTTAGATAATTTTATTGTTAATAAGTCTTACCTTTGTCAATTTTTGTTTAAATGAATAACAATGGAGCTATTCAATAAAAACGATACCAATCTCTTTTCCAAGATGGCGGCTGTTCCCAGCCTCCAATTATCCCAACAAATTGACTTTTATGATAAGGACAACCACCCGAACACATTCCATGAAAAAAATTTTGTCCCGCGAAAAATGCGATTTCACGCCTATATTTTGACTAATTTCCCTGAGCTAAATTAGTTTTTTATATTTTTTTTATTCCACAATTTTTAAATCCTTTTTTTTTTAATTAATTTCAAAATAAATTTCGTTTATTTTTTTTTTACACTAAAATTTTATCAAAAGTATTAAAGTAGGTATTAAAGAAAGAAATTTGTTTTTAAAACTACAGTATACGCTCGATATAGTGAACCCCCTTTAAAGTGCAGTATGAAATAAAGTGAAACACAAACATTTTACACATACTAATTTGAATAGCAAACTATGAAATTTTCGATACAGTGAGCTCTGTTTTTTTTTTTTTTATTCAACAAAAACTATCCCTGTTCCGATTCGCCTGCGCATGTCAATCAATTATCGGTTCATTCATGTACCTACTTTTCACGCTTTGAAATAAGCAATAAGGATGTTTTTATTTGTTTTTATTAAGAAGGAATTTGATAATTTAAATCAGTTTCTTTGAATTTGCCTTTTCTTTGATTTTTTTTTCCTAATTCGAACCTTTGTCAGTATTGTTATAAAAATAATTGATAAAAGTCTATTTTTACAACTGGAGGTCTCACAGCTGAAAGAGGCCAAGTTAAAAAAACAAAAAAAAGTCCAAATGTAGTGCCAAAATCTGCACAAGGTTTGACTCTACTAAAGTCTGTCATTATTTTAATCCAAAAGTGTTTCGATTCAAATTATCATTTGTTCGAAAAAAATATTTACCATAAGTGTTACGAATGGCAACACTGGCCATTCGAGTCAGCGCCTAATTTTGCACTGAAGGCAACCATTTTTGAAATACTTGTTTAAAATGTAAATTATTTTTAGTCTTGTGGGAGTCTTGTTACGTCTCTCGGGAGTGCAAGTCATGTTAGGTATCTTTTTAGAAACGGAGATAATAAATATGGGTTTTTTTATTAAATAAATAAATGGTTCACTTCAGATTCCAGCCCTCCAATTGATTAAGTAGGCACCTATAATTCGTCTTTCTATTATCTTAAATCTGCAAGTACAAAGTTTTTTTTTTTTTAATTTTCAAACACGACACAATTGGTAAGTTGGGTACAAACTTAGTGTCAAGTGAGGCAGTTAATTTGAAGAAACGAGCCAACAATTTTTTTCAATAAATACTCATTTTAAAGGATTTGAAAAATTGATAAACATCTCCTGAAAAAATCTATTTAACACAATTCATCAAAATTCTTTCAATCCATCAAAAGTAATTCTAAAAATGATTTATTTCAATCGATACAAAAAAAACTCAAATTCTTAATCAGTAAAACTCCCCACACAATCTAATAGGGAAACAAGTCCACCAAAAAAATATAAATTTTAAAAATATTTCCAATTATTGAAAATTCCCAATTAATGTCAATCGCCGTTCACTGGTCATATTTTCAATACACCTCATTAATTTTAGTGTGGCATAAGTTCAGTGTTCGTTGCTGTGGTACGGTGCCCTCTTCTCTCAGTTTTCCTGGCCCCCAATCGACCATAACAGACGAATTTAAGCCAATTAATCCCATCTATCGGGATCAGGCCTTATAAATGAGAAACTTCCCCCATACCACCTAGAACTATATCATCAGAAGCATATTGGCCCTCTCCACATATAAATGTCAAAGCTCACTCACCCACGTTTTAAAAATTAATGTCACAGGACTTCCATGGGTTCGGCCTGGCTTGAATTTGCCGATGCCGAGAGAGCGACTATACCATGAACAATTCCAATATATCAATTCATGGCAAAAATAGGAAAAAAAAAAAAATTGTGAAACGATATCCCAGAGCGTGGAAGCTCGTTAAAATCAATTAGCTCGATTTTGTGAAAATCTTCCAAGCAAAATCACATTAAATTTATGTCCTCCCTGGAATGACTGGTATTTATGGGTTTTCTCTACTATGCCACTAATACTTGCCACAGGCTCTCTCTCTCTCTCTCTCTCTCTGCTGCCACACACCGTTCGACGTTGTCGTCATCGTCATAGTTGTGAGTTAGTTTCCACACAACTCCTGTACAGCTTCATGCAACCAGTTGTATAGTGAAACTAGTCAATCACCCGGAACCCCACTCCAAGGGATAAACTCTCTTCTTCTCTCTCAAATGCAGTAACTACTTTATGCCAAACCACAATTGCTTAACACGCTCGATCCTCTAAACCTGGCACAAGAACGATGATGGTCCTCCATGCATATCCAGAACCTGCCACGAAAAATATACGAAAGAAAAAAAAAAAAAGAATTATAAAGAACTGCTTTAGGACTATATACGAGGATGAGAAAACGAAGCAAGGACTATCACAAAAACTGTCGAGAACGACATGACGCTTCTATATAGACGGGAAGTGTTCTGACAGGACGAAGAGTATTACAAAAGTTCTCTACTCCGGGATATGCTCGAGCTCGTGCTCGCGCGGCAGCACCTCCCCTTTTATATCCTTGTTAAACATTGTCTTGCAACTGCAAAGACACTGATTGATAGATTGATTTGCTACGATTGAGGCAGGGAATTGTGGTCGTCGAGCTTGCTGGCTGGTAGAATGGTTCTATCGTTTCGTTCGTATATACCTTGTTTGTAATTGAATTCAAATCAATCCTCGTAAGCCATCGATGTTTGAGGAATAAAAGGAATGGATTTTCTAGATATATAACACAGGTACCATACCTAGATTCACACACACACACACATACAAACAAACGTGATAGAATTAAAATGACATAAAGCAGGATGAGTCAGCATAAATTTTATATCTGAACTAAAGATTTGGTAGAAAAGCTCCTTTCAATAGAACTGAATTTTCCTTAAAACACTGTAAGGTTTTTAGATCTGGTAACTGAAATGCGTTAGATGAGAAATTTTGTATCATTAGTTGATGATAGTGATAAAAAGTGCTAAGGATTTTTTTTTTATACACGCAAAAAAAAAAATCATGTGTCCTATTCACACGTGAAACCTTAAAAAATCATTTTTCTTGAAAAAAAAATTACACCATTAAAAAGCTTACAAATTTTCGTAAAAAATATGGCCATAGCTACTTAATGAGAAATAATAATAAATTTTATAACATCTGAAAGCTTATTTTTTCAAAATATTATATTTATGTCTATTTAACATCTACAAAAAGAGATAAACATTTTTGAACCCAATTTTTTCATCAAAAAAAGAAAAAAATCAATCTTTTTTAATTTCTAACACCATTAAAACAATTTTTTTTGAATGACAGTCTATCATAAATTTTATATCATTTGAAAGCTTATTATTCTAACTTTTATATGACACTTTAATCATATTTCTTTGATGCCTACACAAAATGTAAGAATTTTTTAAGGCCACCCATGTCGAAATTTCAAACTGAGATTACTTTACTTCCTACACTAGTGGCAGGTCATCGGCAACAGATCTCCACAGGTGTTTTGAGGTATTTTTCAAATTTTTCAATATGAGGTAGTGTAACTTGTAGATCACGTACCGTTATGTGTGATACATCAAATGAAAGGTAATATTATCAGCATGCATATTAATTTGTATGTGCTCTAGATCAAAAGGTATAACGTTTTTAGAAAACAAAAATCTTTTAACCGTTATCTCAAGATTTCGAATATGAAATTAATCGATATTTTTAACAATAATTACAGTTTATTCTATTACCTACCTACAGTATAAATTTCATTTTTCTATCTATACTTAAAAAAAAACAAAAAAGTTATAATCAATAGATTTTTCCTGTCGCTTTTACGTTTCATCGTGTTTCAAATCACTACGATACTAAAGAAGTTTTCACTTCAAAAACATCCTTAAAAGCTCTAAAAATCTTGATTGCTAATAACTTTAATTCCCTGTAAACGTTAAGATATTGGATGTTCTAGTATCTAATGAAATTAAAATTAAAAAATTATAGGTACATACAAATTAATATTGAATTTTAGAAATCATAAATTAATAAATTGCACGACTGGGGTCGCACGTACTTGCTCTTATGCTTAAAGTAACTATAATGTTAAAGCTTTTCATTCAAGAAATTTAAAATTTGATATTTTGAAGAAATTTCATAAGTAGTATAAAAAAATTAAATCTGTTTTTATAATTAATTAAACTCCGTTTTAAATTATCTTAAAAAAAATAAAAAATATGCCATTTTATTTCTTGTATAAAAATTTATTTTAAAAAAAAAATTTTCGAAAATTGTAGGAGCCGTTTTTTAAAAAAATAATTTTTTATATATACAAATTTTTTAACATTTTTCAAAAAAAAAGTTGGTATGCCGTTTTGAAGAAATAATTAATTTACACATAAAAACTAAATTTCAAAATTTTTCATTGATTCGTTTTCAAAAAATTGATTTTTCAAAAAAAAATTTTGAAATATTTTTAAAAAAACCAAAAATACGTTTTTTGAAAATTTTCTAAAATTTTAATATTATCTTTACTTACACACTTTTGTATAAAAATTTTCATTTAAATCGGGTTAATGTTGTACGAGATATTCAGAAACGAAAAAAACCGTTCTATGACAGGTACCGTTAATAACGGTACAAAAAATATTTTTTTTATTTAAAAAGTTATGTGTAGTACTACACACAAAAATTTTAATCAAAATCGTTAGAGCCGTTTTTGAAAAAAAAATAACTTTTCTATTTCCGTTATATGGCAGGTACCGTTAGTTTTGGTCATAAAAAAAAAAATTTCAATTTCCCCTCTAGGGAATCACCAAAAACTGCTAACCACCAAGTTTGAAGAAAATCACTTCACTCGTTTAGGCTGCAGCTCCAGATAGAGACAGACACACAGAATTGCCGGACCCACTTTTTTGGCATTCTCCATCATCGTAATGTCATGTAAAATTGTTATCTCGAGTTCGATTTTTTTTACGAATCCTAAACTTGCCCTATAGTACCTATATCGCAAGTAAAAATATTTATGTTGCTCAAAAAATCTATGCGAAATACTTATTCTCATATGTCATATTCTCAAATAATATAAAAAAAACTTCAACCATATGATTTCTTTCTTAGTTTTTTAAATTTATCATTCAATTCAGTTTTTAATTGGATTAAATTAATAGAAACCAATTGACAAAGAATTCTATAGCTCAATCAATTTTACGCTCATTATTTTCATATTTTTTTTTGTTTTGTTTTTGTTTTACAACTTGTAGGCACATTTTAACAACATTTTAATGTTTTTATTATTATTTTTTATTAAGGTAAATACATTATGTTTGTCCTGTTTCATGAGCTGTTTTTACATATAAATTAAATACTTATTTAAAAAATAATATCAACGTTGTAGACTAAATAATTTTAAAATGATTTATTTACTATGGCATCCTAAAAAATATTACATTTCAGATGCAATTATCTTACCGTTTTATTTTTCACATTACTTAGTTAAGAGCTGTTTGCTGAAACTTTTATTAAAGGGTATCAATGATTTTTTCAATAGAAATATGTATACTTACTTACGTTATCCTTTTGTATATTGAATATCATTTAGGAATTTAATTGGATATACATATATTTGATGTAAAATGCTTTTGTGTAGTAGCCAAATGGAAAATTGGTCAACGCCCTTTACCTACCTTGATTTTGTATCTTTTTGTGTAAACTGTCAATTAAAATAAGTGACATTATTTAAAACAAGTAATTTCAATTATTCAATTATTTCAATATAGATTGACATTTAACATTTTATTAACGGACAGCGAACTCAGATTGTAAATCAAAGAGCAATGACTTTTGATTACAGAGTTGACAATAAATCATTATATTTAATAAATTACCTACATATTGATTATATGATGTAAATTTGTTGAAAAGACCTAAAAATAAAAAAAAAAAAATAGATTTTAAGTTTTAACTCGCTCACATGGACAAGAAACTTCAATTAACCTCCTTTTTAGATGATTTCAAAAAAGATTCAATTTTGAAAGGGATAACAAGTAAAGTATTAAAAAATGTACACTTAGTTTTAAAATTGTCTTAAATGTCTTAAAAACAAAATGCAAGGCTGGGTAGAACGAACTTTCCCTTAGAGTGCATGTTGCTAGAATTTTTAGGACTTTTTATACATAAATTTAGTAAATTTACATAAAAACAAACTAAAAAAATAAAAAAAAAAAACACGTGCATATCTGTTTTCAAATTAATTAAATAACATCTTTAAAGAAAGTATCAAAATCGTTAGAGCCATTATTTAAAAAACTTATATCTTTTAAAATAATTTTTTGGAAAAAAAGTTTTAAAATATAATTGGTATGCCATTTTGTAGAAATTACTAATCAACATCTTAAACCGAAATTTCAAAAAAATGTTTGGTTTTCTAAAATTCATTTTTCAAAAAAATAATTTCAAAGGAGAGTGGGCATTTTGGCCCATTGGTGTAACACATTGAGACATACATCAAATGAAAGGTCTCGATGAGTGTACTATTTTTTTGTATGGGCACAAGTCTGTATCTCGTGCAGGGAAAGTGCAGTGATGCATTTTATGTTTAAAAATGTATGTAATAAAACTCAGAAAAGAATACATTTTGATTAGATGCTCGATTGACTTGATTCAAAAACATTATAATAACTTTGTTTTGTTGGACAAATCCATCAACTGCTCTAATTTTCAAAAATGCATTTATCGGTTTTTATGGATTTATGAAATGCAATACCAAAAAATGTTTCAGTTAGTATATGATTTTCTGTACTTTGAAGTCGTGTGCGAAACTACCTTGTTGGTTTGAAAGTAATTTAAATATACGATGGTTGTGACTAATTTTTTAAAAATGCAAATCAAACTTTAAGTTATATTACTAATAAAATGTTGAAGTGAATTTAAACTCCAAACCATACCTTTTTTTTGTTCTAAAAACACAAACATGTAAAATAAGCTGTAATACATTTTTGAACATAAAATGCAACACTCCACCTTCCACGAGAAAGAGTTTTGTGTCCATTCAAAGGAATAATGCGCTCATCAGTACATTTTATTTTATGTAAGCCTCAATGTGTTACATTTGTTTTTGAGCATAAAATGCACTACTGCACTTTCCCTGCACGAGATAGAGTCTTTTGTCCATACAAAAAAATAACACGCTCATTGAGATCTTTCATCTAATGTGTGTCTCAATGTGTTACACCAATGAGCCACGTCCCATACAAAAGTGTTAAAAAAAACCGAAAAATGCATTAAGTCAGGTTAAAACTGGTGATGGAATAGCCCAATTGAACTTCCAACACAGTTATGTAATGTTTTTGAAACAATTTAATCGAACATCTAGTCAAAATGTATACTTTTCTGAATTTTATTACACATATTTTTGAACAGAAAATGCATCACTGCACTTTCCCTGCACGAGATACAGACTTGTGCCCATACTAAAAAACAATACACTCATCGAGACCTTTCATTTGATGTATGTCACAAAGTGCCCAGTCTCCTTTATTTTAAAACTCCAAAATTAATTTTTTCAAAATTTTATTTTTGAGCAATATTGAAATTATATTAAAGCTTTTTTACAAAAAGTTTCGTTGAAATCGAAATAATGGTTTCGGAAATCGGATTAAAAAAAAAAAAAAACGGTTCAATGGCAGGATTTTCAAAAAAAAGTTTTTTTTTCATTAAAAGATAGAACTTTTCTTGAAGCGGTTTTTGAAAATTTCAATTTTACTAAAAACGATATATGACAAGTACCTACCGTTATTTTTGGTACAAAAAAATTTATTCCAAAAACCCCCCTGGAAATTCATCAAATTACGTTACATACCAAGTTTGACATTAATCTGTCCATCCGTTTAGGCTGTAGCTTCGTATACAGACAGACAGGCTGACAGACGGACTTCCGGGACCCACTTTTTTGGCATTTTCTATCATCGTTATGTCATGTCTGATTGTTATCTCAACTTTTTTTTGTACGAATGCATAATATTATGATATATTATAGTACCTATAGCGCAAGTAAAAAGCAAAAAAAAAATAGTTAAATTAAAATTAGCATTTTTCATTAGATATAATAATTTTTTTATAAATGCTAAACTATACAAAAAAATTATACCTTCTATAAGCCTTATATTTACATTTTACACCATAACTAAAGCCCATTAGTCCGGTCAATTTAGACATCCGAGGTTACATTAATTCCCAGCAAGCTGAAAATTGGTAGGATTGTTGGAAACACCATCATAAATTAAATCTAAAAAGTCCTCATCGATCCGAGGTGTGGAAAAAAATTTACGGGGGGTCAAAGGTCACAAAAACTGGTTTTTCACGATTTTCAGCAAAACGGTAAGTCTTATCAAAAAAATTTCAATGCAAGAATTGTAGACCAGATTATTATATATAAAAAGTGTCATGACACTTTTTTTCCTAAGACCCACCGTTTCTTAGGTATAACGATTCAAAAAATTGAAGTTGAGTCGAAATCGTCATAATCAGGCCTATTCTGAAAAAAATCTCCCAACTGAAAAGTTCCTAAAATTTCATTATTTTTTAGCTTGGATTTCGTTCTTCAATGGTTAAGAATATGGGGAAAGCAAAAAAAAATGGAAATTTTCACCATTTTTCCGATAGGGGCCCTTCTCCCGAAACCATTTCCTTGAGAATTTTTGTTTAGAATAGGTCTGAATATATACAGGGTGTACGATAGAGAATGGACAGCCCTAAAAGGGTTGATAGCTACACTTATGACTGTTCTAAAAACAGATAGAAAAAAGTTCTATCGCAACCAGTTCATAAAATATTGGCTTTTTTTCGTTCAGTGTATTTTAAATTTTATCATCTTATGTTTTCGTTCACTACAACCACGAATGAATGAATTTTATTTATTTCTTTTTTTTTATCATTTTCTACAATAATTGTATGAGTACATAAACGCTTTAAAAACTGCATTGCTATTGCACATTTTCGTAAAAAAAATTTTGAAATCTATTTTTTGATGTAAAATGTAAAAAAAGTATTTTATGAAAAATTTTAAACACCTGTGGTATAAAATAAATCCATAGAAACCTAGGTGGCCAACTTTCTTAAAAACATTCTCGTTTAAGGGGAATATTTTTAAGAAAGTTGGCCACCTAGGTTTCTATGGATTTATTTTATACCACAGGTGTTTAAAATTTTTCATAAAATACTTTTTTTACATTTTACATCAAAAAATAGATTTCAAAATTTTTTTTACGAAAATGTGCAATAGCAATGCAGTTTTTAAAGCGTTTATGTACTCATACAATTATTGTAGAAAATGATAAAAAAAAAGAAATAAATAAAATTCATTCATTCGTGGTTGTAGTGAACGAAAACATAAGATGATAAAATTTAAAATACACTGAACGAAAAAAAGCCAATATTTTATGAACTGGTTGCGATAGAACTTTTTTCTATCTGTTTTTAGAACAGTCATAAGTGTAGCTATCAACCGTTTTAGGGCTGTCCATTCTCTATCGTACACCCTGTATATATTCAGACCTATTCTAAACAAAAATTCTCAAGGAAATGGTTTCGGGAGAAGGGCCCCTATCGGAAAAATGGTGAAAATTTCCATTTTTTTTTGCTTTCCCCATATTCTTAACCATTGAAGAACGAAATCCAAGCTAAAAAATAATGAAATTTTAGGAACTTTTCAGTTGGGAGATTTTTTTCAGAATAGGCCTGATTATGACGATTTCGACTCAACTTCAATTTTTTGAATCGTTATACCTAAGAAACGGTGGGTCTTAGGAAAAAAAGTGTCATGACACTTTTTATATATAATAATCTGGTCTACAATTCTTGCATTGAAATTTTTTTGATAAGACTTACCGTTTTGCTGAAAATCGTGAAAAACCAGTTTTTGTGACCTTTGACCCCCCGTAAATTTTTGTCCACACCTCGGATCGATGAGGACTTTTTAGATTTAATTTATGATGGTATTTCCAACAATCCTACCAATTTTCAGCTTGCTGGGAATTAATGTAACCTCACCCCCTTATTTTAGTCTAATTTGACCGGACTATATATGTTTCTTAAAAAGTATCAAAATGATATCTTAAAATCACACACTTACTTTTCATGAAAAAAAAACGAGAAAAATTTACTTTTGTTTCTTTACACATCATATTGTCAATATTTTTACATTACAACCTATAGTTAATTTTATATCATTGGAAAGCTTATAATTTAACCTTTAAAAATATGCATCAACCATATCTGTACGATACCTACAAAAAAGTTACAGTTTTTTTTAAACTGAGATTACGGTACTTCCCTCACTGTTGGCTGGTGTCGGCAAAAGATCTCCCACTGGTGTAGGTCTTGAAAGATGTCTGCTTCGTACAGTCGTACTACATACAATACATAGATGTTAAGCGAACCACCCAAGTGGATGGTGTCAGGTTTTTTCGTTACGAAATTTCTTGATTCGGTCCGTGATAAAATCTTTGCAATGTCTTAAAAAACCACAAATTTCCTATAGTAACATAATTAATTTCTTTCAGTTTGGGATCAATAAAATAAGAATTTAGAAACTTGACAAGAATTAAGAAAAATGAGAGTTTAAGCGTTTTTTTTTTTGTAAAAAATTTCTTCAGTATATATGTATTTTGTCCTCAATTAATAGGTACTGATTGTAAAAAAAAAATTAATTTCCACATTGTATAGGTATATAAACCTTAATGCAACAACTCTATACTATTAAATATCGATTGCGTGTGCAGGGAGCAGCGCAGAGAAGGACCATTCGTGCAGGCTTGTGTGTGACCATCAAAGTTCGTAATTTAGCATTTGAGCACGATTTCCGGTCAAACAATGTAGATCCGATGGAGAAAAATATTATATAAAAGAGTGGTGCGGTGCAAGAAAATAAAAAAAAAAAAAAAAAAATGACCAGTCTCAGTTCGTTTACATCCGTGTTCTATTTTGTTCATGTCTTCTTTTTTATCTCATTTTTTTTTTTTTTTTTTCGTTTTTAAATCATTTACTCTTGGTAGTAAAGTATTGGTTTCATTGCAAAAAAAATAAGGACATTTTGTGTGATTTCTTTCAGGGCACTTCTTATAGTTGTAAAGTGAATAAGGAGGTTCTAAAGAGTTCGTATTGATGTCCTCAAGACACTTTTTAATTTTTTTTTTAAAGTTTGTTTTCGTTAAGAACGGTTTTGGAGATTTTTTAATATAGTTTTTGAGCAATAACATGCAACTCCCGTGGTGTTATTTATTCTATTTGCAATCTCGTTAATATCGAGTACGTGATTGAAATTGTCATTTCAGTATTAACTATACTGGGTTCTCGCTTAAACTAAAACCCCTAGCCCTCTGGCCTGATATGGCAGAGAGCAGTTCATATAAATAACACTGGTGTATCTTTATTGGCGCGTGCAAAAATGTCGTCGGTCATCATCATATTGTTGGAAAATGTTGCAGTATTCTTCTTTTTTTTTTTTTTGTATTTTTCATTGAACAAATAGAAATTTAAGGCAAGTGTCAATAGAGTGATGTTAAAAGTGTTCACTCTGTTGCGATGGTGTTGGGGATATAAATTTGAATACAAAAACTCAATATTTTGAATGAATTTGTACAGAGTTTTTCCTTGTCAAAATATTTTAATTGGAATAAAAGAACTTAGTATTTTTAACGAGAAATATGGATAAAATAATAATTGAAATTATAGTGTTTTAGAAATCCCACGCTTATACAATCTTTGTTTCATTTAAATAGTTAATTAAAAATCGTGTACAAGATTTGTTTTAGGAAATAAGGAAGTGACCTAATTTAACATATAAAAGAAGAGTAATACCCACGCGTGAGATTTGTCTGCCTTTAAGAAACAAGCATCAAAATGAATAAGCGCTGTGGTTGGTTTTTGAAACTCGGATCCGGACCTAAGACATGAAATAATAAAAAACTTAATTTTTTAATATTAAAACTTACAAAAAAAAAAAAAAAAAGAGAAATATCTACATATAAAGCGTTAAACCTGTGAAATAAAATATTCCAGATTTTGAGAATTTTTTTTCTCACACTTATTTCTTAGCATCTTTTTTTCTCCGAATTCTGGGTTTTTGCAAACCTAATTTTGACGTTTTTTTAATAACTCTTTTTCTTTGGTTAAAGAAAAACCTGAAATAAACCATTTACGGCTATTTTATAACCGTTATTATACAGATAAAAAAAACTGTAGTTACTACATATTATATGTTTTGACCTTACCACGGTTATTTAAAGTTATTTTATAACTTTGGTTATTTTTTAACCGAGGTTATTTTGTAACCGAGGTTAGAAATTGTTTCTTGGGATGTACTACCTACTGTTTTTTTTTTCCCCCAAAATGACGGAGATGTCTTTAGATCATGTTCGTCTGTAGGTACTTCGAACTAAGGCGTATCATGGTGAGAGAGTTTGTTGTACCTAATTTTAAGTTATTTTGCTATTAACTTACTGAAAGCTATTGAATCAATCTTCTAAAAAAAGAGACATTGGATCAGAATTAAGTTAAGAAATAAGATCCTGAAAAATAAAATATAATTTTAATTGTGCTCCGAGTTATTCATTTTTAGTCAAGAGGTAAAACAGTGGGCTACTAGGATAACAGTAATTTTTTAAATTAAATTTCTTACACAAGAACAAAAATCAGTCGTAATGATTTTCCAAATTTTTATTTAAATGACGTAAAAGAATGATAAAAAACTTAACTCTTGCGTTAAATTAATACTACGAAAACAAAATAGAAATGATATTTATAAGAATGTATACTAGGGTGGGTCAAAAAAATAGAAATTCTTTTTTTTTTTTATTTTGTACTCCGAAAAATCGATTGCTAGACACCTCTGGAATAGGTATTAGGGTGGTCCTTATTTGTATGGGAGAAAACATTTATTATTTTTTTTTTACTGAGCACCCGATTTTATTGTTCCTATGCAATTAAAATGTGTACAAAAAAAATTTCAAGAAAATCGGACAATATTAACACGTGCCGCTTTGAGTTTGAAGTTTTAAGAATTCTCTTCTATAAGGGTTAGTAAATAAGAATCCAAGCAATGTCTAATTTTTCATTATTGAAGTCATATTTTCATAAATAGTGTTAGAAAAGCAAATATTATTTTAAATAAATAAATATTTGGATTATATTTTCATAAATTAATGACATTAAATTAACCTTCGTAACGAGTTTCGAGACTTTCAAGACTGGGTATTTTTGGCGATAATTTCGCACAGTCCGAAAATGTTGAATACAAATTACACTGTGCAAGTTTTTTTCAAAAAAATATTTAAGACGTCTGCACCATTGACTGTTTCCCCCTATTTCGGACCTGGGAAACCAATAGGAATCATTAGTTTTTCGATTTATCGGAACGACTTCAAACACATTTTTTTCCGAAGTTCTTTCAATAATTTTAAGCATTTTGCCCTATTTAAATTCATTTTTCTTCCGAAAATAATGTTTATATTATTGCTTTTAATTCTGCTCAAACGTTATTTACTTCCAGAATAATGACAATATAAAAATTATTTAAAGAAAAAATTTATATGAGAGCAAAGGACAAGATTTTTGAAAAAAAAAAAAAAAATAATAATAAAAAAAATTTAATTTGTGTTTTTTCAATTATTTGTGTAGTAAAATATAAGTTTTAAGTAATTGTTGGCCACATTTATTCTAAGAAAATCAATCTTATCAATTGTTTTTCACTGTGTTTTAAATCTTTTAAACAAAGCAATGTCAGGTCGAGAAAATGGGTCAAATTTGGATGCGTTGAATACCACTTGAAGAACAATTTCGAAAACTTGATGTCTAAAAGCTAGGTGTTAGAGTGTTAGATGAAGCTGTGTCGAAAACATAAGCTTGAACTTTGTCAATCAAGGACCAATTTTCTAATATATCGTACACTGTAGACAATACTTCAATCCCAGTTCAAGCTGAAAGTTCTGAAATTCCAAGTGGAAGTCTGTCTTATTTAGCTTGGCCAGTTATATCGGGAAGAAGTTTTGAGCCCCAGTGTATAACGGCAAAACTTAAATTAAATTCAAAAAATTTAGTTCAACTTACTAAAGCTGATTGCCCACGAATATATTGACGATAGATTCTAGAGTCGTATAGAGGAGCGGTTAGTTACAAATTTTGAAGGATCAATACAGGCTGTCAAGAGGTGAACGGCATTCCTGTCACTTACTTTACATTTACTAAGCACTGCCGATAGCCTAGGATTAAAAATATCTACTCCTGCTCTTTTCGAGCCAAAAGGTTCTGGCACTGGAGATTCAGAGCTTTGATTTTCAACTTCAACCTCTTCTTCTACTACGAAAACAAATTTTTTCATTTAAATATCGCTCAATTACTTGAACACTTTTCAGGAAACGAGTATCAATCTATTTTTCTATGTAAATAGTAAGTTTCTTAAATAAAACTAGTGCTCCTTCACCGTCAATTTTCAAAGAAATGACTTTTTGCAGGATTAAAGAATACTTTATTCAAAAATAACATCTGCATTAATAACTTAAAACTCGTGATTTTTGAGTTATGACAGTATTCAAGTAAACGAGCGATATGTATTTATTTTTACTTTGATCTTCAATTCCTTGCTAAAAAAAAAAGCTTAATGCATCTCGTTTTGACGATAATTTCGAGACAAGAATTTTTTTCATTAAAACCGACTAAAAATAAATTTTCACGAGGCATCTTCATTTAACTTAATTATATTATTACAACTAAACAAAAGCTATTGCAATATTTTATAGCCAGAAGCAATGGACTGCACTTTAAATGACAACTACACTTGCTTAGGGACAACAAAAAAACATTTTCATTAAATTCATAAAAATTTCATACTGTGAAAGTACTCTCCCAAGAGCGTTAACTTTAAGGTCAGAGCGGCACGTGTTAACATGGTCGTAAAAAAAAAAAAAAAATAGGATAGTGTTTTAAGATGTAAAGGAACAAAAAAATAGGGTGCTCAGTAAAATTGCTCAACTTTTAAAAATAACGACCACCCTAATAGGTATACACACCAAATACGAATTTTCAGTGAATTAGAAAATTTTGAACAGTAAAAAATGTTTTTATATTTTTTTTTTAACTTTGACCTCGAATATCTTTAGAATGGTTAGATTAATAAAAAAAGTTATTAAGACCTTTTTTGTGGAAAAATCTATTTTATATAAAAATAATACGTCTTGCGCTTTTCATTATTATAAGAATTTTTTAATTTGTTACCAAATTTAGAACAAAAAACGAATTTTTAAAGATTTTCTAGATTTTTGGACCTCTAAACGGTTAGATAAACGAAAAAAGTGTATGAGGCCTTTTTTTGTAGAGCGTTCAATTTCCTACAAGAATATTTAAAGAAATTTGCAAAAAAGTCGATTTATAAAAAAATGATTGTTTTTGTAGTAGAAGCTTGATGTAAAAATAGAAAATTGCGAAGCGGAGGACCTTCCCATTAATAAGAGAGCTCATATTTGGTGTGTATATTCTAGAAGTGTCTAGCAATTAATTTTTTGGAGTACCTTCAAAATAAAAAAAATAAAGAATATCGATTTTTTTTTGACCCACCCTAATGTATAGCTTTGAGCCTTAGGGTATATTTTTGACTCAAAAGACACTCATCTATATAAAATTTAATGAAGTTTCTTGGTGTGAGTTTGAAAATTAATTTTTATTGGAATTTATTTATTTTTCGTTTTGTAAACTAAAGGTCCTCTTAAGTATTCGATACGGGTGATGACAATGCCAACAACAACAAAGAGAATATCATTGGGCGATGATAAATTGAATGTTTATCATCTTTCATCATAGATAATATCCTTTGTTGTGATTTTATGAAATATTACTTTGTTGTTGTTGTTCTTTGGTTGTGTTTATTGAAAGTAAATGTTTTACTCTTGTGCGCCTCTTTGGAATTTATTGAATAGAAAATTATATAAATAAAGATATTTTACACAGAAGCTCTTATCGATAGGAAATATTTAAGAATTTTGAAAAGGACATTTTAAAACTGGCTAAATGAATATTTGAAATTCCATTTTAAATTAATGATTTATTTTCAATTTTTTTTTTTTATGATGAGGTAGAATATTATAATATAATAAATAGCTCCTATAGAAAATGCTTGTAACTACACTGGTTTACAGCCAAAATGGACACTCAATCCCACTAATTTTTTCTTACGTAATTTGACCTAAGGAACTCGGAAATCACTTTTAAAAAAATTTTTGGTCTTTTTGAGCCATTTTTGTATGCATTTTTTTTTTAAACTAGGTACATCTTTAACGTTAAATTAAATAATAAAACCACTCAATGCGAGAAATATTTTCAAAACTTAAAAAATATTAAACATATTAAAACAAATATGGAGTAAAACTTTTTCATTTAAAAAATTTTATAAAATGAAAATAGTTTTGGGATTTACGATAAACGATATAATTTGAGATTGTTTTTTAGAAAATAGAGGAATAAATCAGAGACCAGAAATAACAGTCAACCTTTATTTTCAATCGGTTTCTCTCTGAGAGTTACCACATTACTTTAAATAGTTTCGGTTAAGGTTTGAGATTTATTTTTTTTATTTTTTTGAATATCTCGCAATGGTTTAGATTTTTACAAAAAAATAAATGGAAAAGTTCCACCTTTAACCGTTTTCGCTGAAAATAAATCAAAAATGATCAATTCAAAGGAAAATGTCGAATATGTCAAGAATGTCTTTATATTGCAAAAATATATATGAAAAGGATGTTTTTTTCTAAGTTTATGTATTAAATAATGTATGAACTAAATCGACTCTCAAAGTTCTTTAGACCCAAGATTATATCTCTTTTCGTTTAAAGTAAAATCTAAAGACGAAATTTTGTTTTCCACTGTGATTTGAGTCGCTGGGACGACAAGCACAAACAATGCAATTTCGAATATTTCAGGAGACCGATGTTCTAACATCTAGGTCAAAGTGTTCAGCTTCCAGAAGCGTTTTATTCTTCATATACTTCAAACGGCTATATCTCGGAATTTTGAAGAAAATGAACAAAATTTTTTTGATGCCAAAAGGTAACGGGGACTCTAACCTACATTTGGGTACCACTCCCGTCCCTGTAGGTGCACGCGTTCTCAAACCGGGAGAACTTGAAGGTCAAAAAAAAAAAAAGTTAAGCCCGATTCTGAAAAAATAGGCATGATGTGGCGGTTTAACATGGAAGATGATTTTTTTTTTAATCTGACAATGTGCAAAGCGTAGGCCCATGACACAAGCTATTATTTGGCATCACTCCCAAAAATTATTCTCAAGCGGTTTAGCTTTCAAAAATTCGGGGATTTTTCGAAAAAAAAATTTTACTTTCATACGCGATTTTCTCGGAATTTTGAAAAAAAAAATACAAAAACCCGATTATACCAATATCGGGTAGCTGAGAATATAAGCTTTCATATGGCACCACTCCCGTGTCTCTAGCAATTGATAAATTTGCAGATGAGATTTATTTTTTTCTCTCAGCGATAAATCTCACTGGTTGACCGAAACATAAAAAAATACAAAATAAAGGTTTCTCTCAGACCTTGGCCGAAATTTTTCTTTTTTAAAAATAAAGGTTATTTTATGACCTTTTATTGAAAAAGGCGACAAATAAGAGTTATTAAAGAACCTTTCAAAAGGTTGAGATTTATTTCTGATCTCTGGTATAAATTGATAAAGATATAAAAAATACAAAACTCCGAATTACAACTTGTAAAATGTATTAAGGAAAAATGGCTCAAAAATACCAAAAACAGTACATTTTGAAAGTCCAAATTTTATAAAATTTTAGCCGTATTCATTTTATGTGACCATTATGTTGAAATATAAAGTATTTTATTTACATGTTCGATATCTATAAATGCTCAAAGGATAAAAATAGACTATTTTTTAGCAAAAACTTAAAAAGTGTCATTTTTTTCTCTTTTTGAATACATTTTCTTAAATTTTTTACAATATTTTAATTTTAAAAAAATTTCAAAGGACATAAATATTTCGTTTTGATTTTATAGACAAAAACACAAAAAGTAACAAAAAGAATCGAAAATATTGATCGTTACAAAAATTATCATATCTTTATAACTTATCAATAGATTTTGTAGAAAATTATTTTATTATTTTTGACAGAAAGTGCACTACACATAAAAGATATAAAACTATGAGGATTCGAAAGATTTAGATTTTTATTTCAGTAAGAAATTTTTTTTGGCAAAAATTTCTTTTAAAATCGATTTTTTTTAAAAATGTTTTGATACATTGCTCTTAAACATCTGGAGCGTACCAAAAAAGGTATTTCAGTGTTTTTTGCTTATTTATTCAGCTTTCAGGTGCTAGTTTTTCTGTTCAGATTGATCGTTTATTACTCAAGATATAGTCTGAATACTACGACAAAAAACTTTGAAAAATCATATCTCGAAAACCTATCCATAAACAATTTATTAGATACAATTTTCGAGTTTCCTGGGCTCAAATCTATATGAAAAGTATAACGGTACTGGTGTCGAATTTTTTTTATTTAGGTACTTTATATGTAAAAGTCCGCAGTAACCCATTTAAGGCTTAGGTAAGTATTTTATGCCTTATATTGGACAAAATGGGGACAAAATTTGTTCTTATGATAACCGCGCTGAAAATGTATGCCCACTAGGAAACATCCTTGGTCACAATTTAACCTTTTTGAGACCCCAAAAACTTGTTCATAAATAAAAGTAAAACTGTAATTCATTATAGCAAAGCTGGTATCTGACAATTAAACAAAAAAAACTTATCTCAATTCCATTATTTGGTGATAATTGCTCGGATTTTATGGCCATAATTCGAACAGGAGTCAAGTCATTCCTTAAAACTCGACGTGTTCGCAAAAAAGGTTCTCCATCCGGAATAATGCGTCGTTGTCTACCCGTATACAAAAGTTCAATAAACGATTCTACTCTACACACGACATTTTAATAACGTATGTGGGTTCAGTTTTATGAGTGAACAAAAGGTCAGCAGATATAAATTCAGCCCAGCGTATAATTTATGTCCAACCACAAAATCCGTCTGTGATGTTGGTGCTGTGGTGGTGGTATATGGTCATTATCCCGTTACCCAGGTAATGCATAAGGAAAGAATAAAAAAAAAAAAAAAATCCCAGAGATAGTGAGTGGGTCACACAATGGTGACCATGTCATTCGCCACAAAAGGGCAGTCCATCTCTCTTGCCTATAGCTGTAAATCACCCGAAAAACTGTGTGTATAAGTATGTGTTTGGTATACTGAACAAACCGCAACAATTTAGCGTGTTTTTTTTTACTGTCCAGAACATTTTAAGGACTTTTTATGTCCTTTCTATAATATCGGAGAGTGTAGTTGGGGGTATAAAGTATATCTTTCAAAAGACCATCCAATTCGCTTATGTCTCGTTCTCTTGTCTGACGTTTACCTTCATTTTTGTTTCAAAGGTGGAATGAGAGGACAATTTATACGAGTCCTTTCGGTTCTCGTTGGAATGAGGCCCTCTTCCATTTCAGAGTTTTTATCTATTTGATGTCGTCTTTTCAGGACTCGGGTCTTTGATATACTACTGGCGTACAAGAAAAAGCGGGTCTATTAAAGTTGATTTATAGCTTATGTTGTAATTGATGTGGTTCTTTCTACTTCTTCTTGTTGAAGAACCAAACTCTCTCACTCTGTTTGGCAAGTTCCGGTAACTAATGAAGCATCAAAAAAAAAAAAAAAAAAAACTGCCAACTGCACCCTTGTGACAGTTATTATTATTTTTTTATTTTTTTGGGTGAAAATACAATACAAAATAAAAAACAGTTCATTTGGGAGTTATTTAATGACCCAAAAAAAAGGAGTTTCTTTAAGTTTAGTTCATTAAATCAAAGGAGGAATTTTGGGAAAGTTTTGGTTATAATGGGATGTGTGTTGGTTTTTTTGTAATAAATTTCGAGATAATGATATTATGCAAAAGGTCGTACCTAAATGGGAATGTCCTAAATTGTTACAAATATCTGAGAAGGGAATGAAAAGACATTTTGTAAAAAAAAGCTTAGACTACAAAAAGAATACTATCATGGACACTATTCAGGCATTTTAATCCCAATATAGGAGAACTTGGCTTCTTGTTCAAACTTATGTTTTTTTTTTTTAGATTTCTCTACTTTTACAAGATATACATACCTATAGCACTTTTTTTTCATTAAGTTGGCATTGTGAGTTTATTCACGTGTGTTGAACATATTTCAAATGAGAAGGTACAACGCCCCACTGTTGTTTTAAATGACTTTTATCGTTTTAAAAATCATAACTTTTGAATGCATTAAGATATCGGTACCAAATTTCACCTTTATATGTACGTACATTTCTTACGTTATTATAAATGTTTTTACTCTTTGCCTTCAAAAAGTCTATCAAAGCGATTCATTTAAGTTTATTTTTTAATATAGCTATGTACCCGAAATTAACACGACAAATGGCCAAAACCACAAGTTTTTCATATACAAAACCACAAATAAAATTTTGACTTTGCATATCAATGTAAACCTTGCAGAATTTGAAAAGCAAAGTGAAAAGTTTTTTTGTGGTTGGTGAAATCAAAAAAAATTCTTTGCAAAGCGGCAAAATTTTGAACAACTGGACAGTGCAAAGTGGTTGGTGCAATAGGGCTCAGCAGTTAAATTGTCTGCAAAGTTTAGGGTCATAAAGCAAAAAGTTATAACATTCATAAAAAAATAAATTTTATTAATAATTAAAAAAAAAAAATGTAAATAGGTAAGAAAAGTTGTTTTTGAAATTGCAAAAACACATTTTTAAATGGGTAACCTATAAATAAAGTATATGCCATTAGATTTCTTGTCCATCAATACATTTTTGGCCTTTTTTTTGAAAACTGTTGGTGTTGTTTTAAGAAAAACATATGTATATAAATAAATACATAAATAAAAACAGTTTAATTACACTGGTAAAGAAAAATTGTTTAATAAGACCAAATTTGACAATCTATAAATTTTATCCAATTTTAGCCGTACCTATTCAATTTTTGTGACCATTATTGAGAGATATAGTATTTCATTTTCTCCAATACATGTTCAATATAAATGCTCAAAAGATAAAAATAGACTATTTAGTAAAAACATCAATTTTTCCTTTTTTGAATAGTATTTCTTGAGTTTTTTTAAATATTTTAATTTAAAATTTTTTTAAATAGATAGATTATGCATAGATTTTGAAGAAAATCATCTTGTTATATTTGACAGAAAGTACACCATATACATAAAAACATGAAACTATGAGGATTGGAAAGATTTAGATTTTTTTATTTCAGTAAGAAATTTTTTTTTTTTACAGAAACTTCTTTTAGAAATTGATTTTTTAAAAAATGTTTTCATACATTGCTTTTAAACATCTGAAGTGATCCAAAAAAGTTATTCCAGTGCTTTTTGCTCATTTTCAGCTTTCAAATGCCGGTTTTTATGTTCAGATTGATCGTTTGTTACTCAAGATATAGCCCGAATACCAAGTAGACTGAAAAAAAAACCTCAAAAAACTTTGAAAAATTATATCTCGAAAACCTATCCATAAACATTTTTTTAGGTAAGATTTTCGAGTTTCCCAGGCTCGAATCTATATGAAAAAATAACGGCACTTGGTGTCCAAAATTTTTTTATTTTTTTGTAAACTATTAAATAAAATTTAAAAAAATAAAATGCACGACTGGGTCGCACGAACTTGCTCTTAGAGTTAAAGTTGCTTAAATTTTTAAGACTTTTTATATAGAAATTTGGAAAATGTAGGTACCTACTATATAGGTAAAAAAATAAAATAAAATTAGTTTTTTAAGAAAATAAAATAAAATCTGAAATCAAATTGCCCTCCAAAACAAGTATGCAATTTTGATTGATATATTAACATGCATTTTTAGAAAAAAAATTTTCAAAATCGTTAGAGCCGTTTTTTAAAAATCTAATTTTTTATAAATAATTTTTTGGAAAAAAAGTTTTAAAATAATATTGGTATGCCATTTTGTAAAAATCACTAATCAACATCTAAAAAAAAAATTTCAAAAAAATTCAATGTCCCGTTTTCGAAAATTTGATTTTTGAAAAAATAATTTTCAACATTTTTTTAAAAATCCAAAAATCATTTTTTTGAAATTTTGTTTTTGGTTTATATTTAAATTATATAAATGCTTCTTCACAAAAAATTTCGTTGTAATCGAAAAAGCTCTTTCAGAGATAATCGGATTTGAAAAAAACGGTTCTATGGCAGGTACCGTTAATAATGATTTTCAAAAAATTTTTTTTTATTGAAAGATAGACCTTGTCTTAAAACTAACATTTGAATTTTTTAAACAAAATCGTTGGAGCCGTTTTTGAGAAATTTCAATTTTACTAAAATCGGTATATGACAAGTACCGTTATTTTTGGTCCAAAAAAATTAATTCCAAAAATCCCTCTGGAGAGGCGCCAAATAATGCTACATACCAAGTTTGGCATCAATCGGTTCATCCATTTAAGCTGTAGCTTCGTTTACAGACAGACAGACTGACAGACGGACAGACAGACGGACTTCCGGAACCCACTTTTTTGGCATTCTCTACCATCGTAATGTCATGGAAAAATGCTATCTCAACTTTTTTTTTTTGTACGAATGCATAACTTGATATATAGTACCTATATCGCAAGTAAAAATGATATTGGGGAAGAGCCGACATTTAGGGCAAAATTTTGTTAAATGAAAAAAAATTTTTTTTTTGTTATTTGACTTTTTTGAGAAAAAATAAAAATGCAGTTTTATTGCCACTGCTTTAAATATTACGTATACAAAGTTTAATCAAAATCGTTAGAGCCGTTTTCGAGAAATTCGTAATATCGTATTTTTTCGTATGGGAGGTTTACGTTCTAAACAAGATATAAAAAAAACAAAAAAAAACAACTTTCAGAATTCCATAAAAATCATCTGTACCAAATTTGAAGAAAATCCATCCACCCGTTTAGGCTGTGGAAATGTGTACAGATGGACGCACAGACGCACAGACGCACGGACGGAATTGCGGGACCCACTTTTTCGGAATTCTCCATCATCGTAATGTTGGTTTTGATTAAAACCTCAATTTTTTTTTTCGACACGAAACCAATACTTGCCCTATAGAGCAAGTAAAAATTGTTTATCCACATAGGTACTCAAACAAATATTCAGGAAAATTAATTGATCCAAAAAAAGAATGATTTAATATTAATTTTTTAGAATAAAAAGAACCTAAGATTACTAAAAACTTTGCGAAAAAACATGTTCGTATAGGTAAGTCAGTAAAGTCGTATACGAGGAAGTCCTTAATTTTGGTTATATGGCAAGTAGGTACCCCGATATTTTTTATCCTACACAAATTTAAATTTGCCTTCTAGACAATCATCCAAAACTTTTTCCTACCAAGTTTTTAGAAAATCGCTTCAGTGGTTTTGGCTGTAGCTTAACCCTCAGTAAGCACAGCTTTTTTTTTCCGAATTTGGTTTATACTTTTTCATGTCGCTAGAACTTTTTTCCGCCTCCCTATTTTATAGAGAATCATATATGAAATTGATGTAGAATTTTCCAAGGAATTCAAATATTGTATTCAAAATTCAAAAAAAAAGTATTTTTACCCTTATAAAGACCACTTTTTATTTTTGTCCTGCCAAATTCGCACCCGTGTGCCGACAGAGGGTTAAGAATAATTGATAGACCCCTTTTTGGCATTCACTATCATCGTAATGTCACCTCTTATTTTTATCATGAGTTTGATTTTGTTTACGAATCATAAACTTGCTAATAGTACCAAATTTTCAATCCAAATCATCTCAAAAACTAAATTCTCAACTTCTAAACCAGAAAAAGCATAAAACATGTTTTTAAATACTTTTTCAGAAATGATAGAAATGATAAAGATAATTCCCTTAAATATTATAAAAAAATAAATAAGTATTTATATACGTTATCGTTGCTAATTTTTTCTTTAGGTTTACTTAGTTTATAAAAGTCTCAAAATTGGACAGACCTAAAACAAACCATATTCAACCATCTAACCTTTTAAATTAATTTTAATTTTTGATCTTTTCATTCCTAGTTTAATTTTATAAGCAAATAAACCCACAGATATAGATATTTTTTTTTTTGCCAATGTGTAAATATACCGCCACACATTGGTCATCTTCAATTGATTTCCCCAAAAGCCATTTACTCTTGGTATACCCAAAAACTGATGTATACTTATATTTACTCTTATCGAAACCAAAATCAATACTCGTGTAACCACTTTTGAAATTTATCCAAAATATACAACAAAAAAAAGCCTTCTTAACACTCAAACTCATATTTACAATCACTCAATTCAATTTCAACAAAAGAAAACAATAAAAACCAAATAAAAAAAAAAAAAAAAAAAATCTGAGCAACAAAAAAATTGGTAACATGAGTTCACTGGCCCATAAACTACGAAACAAACAAATCCCAGTAGATACAATCTACTTAAGCAAAAAAAAACTCTTATACCATTTTTTTTTTTTGGTTTTGTGAATGATGTATGTTTTCTGTTTGTTTTTTTTTTTTTTTTTTTTTTTGAACACACCCCTTTCCTAAAAAAAAGATCTCATCTCAATACACAATAAAACACTCAATTTGTTCTGTGTTATTCTCAAGCCACACGAAGTTTTATTTTGAATAATTAAGCAGTTTGTCGTCGTCAAATCAATGCATTCACCTCCTCCATAACACTCGATATAACATCACTACTTGTATCGTCATCATCATCATCATCATCGTCGTTATCTTCATCAGCCTTCAAATTCGTTGACGACGACGATGCTGATGATGTGTCTTTGGAAAAGGCAAAGTTTTTACGATTCCCTGCATCGACATTGATGTCATCTTTTTCGTCAGACTCCTCCTCTTCCCCATATTCATCCTCATTGTCGTCATGGTTTTCTTCATCTGAATCCTCCTCAGCATCATCACCATTTTCATCACTATCCTCGACAATCGACGAGGCTAAAGCTGATATTAGATTACCATTGGGCTTGTTGGCAACACCAGCAACAACAACTGACGAAGATGAAGATGGAACAGCAACCGATTTCGGTGATGTTGGATTTGGAATACGAATTCCTGATGTTGGTTTCCCGAAATTCCCTTTTTCTGTTGTCGTCGTCGTAGTCTTCGTTGTCGTCATCATCACCTTTGCTGGCTTTTGTCCCATCTTGACTTTTGTCCTATTGATTGGATTTTTATTGTTCGCTTTGCAACTTGTTGCATTGTCACACCCAACTTTAGCAACACCAATACGAACACCAGGTGGCGTTGTCATTGGTTTGCCTTTACTAATTGGCCGATTTAGTATTTCCAATTGAAATTCACCTCTTACATCCTGATGATCCCGGTCAACAGGCTTCAATGAATTTATCTTCTTTTTCTTCTTGTTCTTCTTTTTCGGTCTTGTTGTGGCCTCCCTGAAATGTTCTCGATAGTTTCCAGCGGCCAACAATGGAGATGGTTTCAGTGTTTCAGTGAATCCATGGAATGGCCGTTGTTGGAGGAGGAGTGAATGTGGGCCGTTCAATGTTGACGATGTTCTTCTTTTGGTATCTTTGTATTTCGATGATAGAATGTTCTTGGAAACAGAAACATCTGTTGTTGGTGATTGAGTTGTTTCATCATCATCATCGCCACCGACCAACTTCTCCAAATCCTCAATACCCCATTCGATGAAAGGTTTCATGGTAATAAGTTCTGCATGATTTGGAGGCAGTGACTCAAATCGATTATTATCATAACCATCATCGAGTAAGATTGGTAGCTGTTCCTCTGGTTCATCAGAACTGTAGTCCTGAAATATTTTCGAAGCAGTGGCGCTATTATCTTTTGATTGTATTTGGTTTTGGAGATTTTGGAATGGTACGTCGTCGTCATTGTTGATGTAATTCTGAACTATTGGATCATGACTTTCTGGTTTCACAACTTCTCTGCTGATAGGTTTGATTTGCGAAGCTTTGTTAATGTGATTATGGGAGTTTTTGGAAACAGGAAATGATTGGTTTTTATCGATTTCGGTAGAACTTTTGTCTTCTTCGGATTGAGAATTTGGTTTATCTTCTTCAACAAAAGTATTGTGTTGTTTTAGAAGCATTTCCATAAGCAACTTCATTACGGTTTCGTCATATTCCATAGCCCGGTATCTTGAACTGAAACTAGGAAGGTCTGATAGGTCCCTATTACCATCACAATCACCGGTTTCCGGTCTGCATAATGGGATTTCTAAAAATTGGAGTTTCAATTAATTTCGACTTTTAGGCAAGGGTTGTAAAAAATCATTTTTTTTAATGCATTTTATTTTTATTACAAATTTAAAAAAATATTTACCTATTGCAAATAAAAAAAAATTGCACTAAAAAATAATTGCATTAAAACAAAATATTTATTAAAATTTTGCATTTAAAAAAATGTTATTACAATTGAAAAATATTTGCATTGCAAATAAAACTTTTATTGCAAAAAAAAAATATTTTGCAATAAAAAAAAAACTAATTTTTTTTATTACCTACCTACAAATGAAAAATATTTGCATTAAAAACATATTTATTTAAATTTTACATAAGAAAATGTTATTGCAACTGAAAAATATTTGCATTGCAAATAAAATTTTTATTGCAAAAAAAAATATTTTGCATTTAAAAAAAAAAACTAATTTTTTTATTGCAACTGAAAAATATTTTGCATTAAAAAAAACTAATTTTTTTTATTGCAACTGAAAAATATTTGCATTAAAAAAAAATATTTACTAAAACTATACATTTAAAAAAATGTTATTGCAATTGCAAAATATTTGCATTGCAAATAAAATTTTTATTGCAAAAAAAATATTTTGCAATAAAAAAAAACTAATTTTTTTTATTACCTACAAATGAAAAATATTTGCATTAAAAACATATTTATTTAAATTTAACATAAAAAAATGTTATTGCAACTGAAAAATATTTAAATTGCAAATAAAATTTTTATTGCAAAAAAAACTATTTTTTATTGCAACTGAAAAATATTTGCATTAAAAAAAATAGATATTTATTAAAATTTTGCATAAAAAAAATGTTTTTTCAACTGAAAATTATTTGCATTAAAAATACAATTTTTATTTCAAATAAAAATATTTTGCATTAATGCAAATACAAAATTTTCTGCATTGAAAAAAAAAAAAATTCAATGCATAAATTTGCCTTAAATATTTTTTTTTAATATTCGTCGAATTTCTTACTATCTGACCATACAGTAGCTATTATTCCAAATAAAAACTTAAATATTGAGCCTAATTTATGGTCAAATAGCCAAAATTGTAAGAGATTCGACGAATATAAAAAAAAAATATTTAATGCACACATTTTGCATTGAATTTTTTTTATCTTTTTTTTCAATGCAGACAATTTTGTAATTGCAATAATTTTTTTTTTAATACCAAATATTTTTATTTACAATAGAAAATTTATTTTCAATTGCAAAAACATTTTTTTAATGCAAAATTTTTTTTTGTTTGCTGGATTGCAAATATTTTTTAGTGGCAATAAAAATTTTATTTTTTTTATTTGCAATAAATATTTTTTTTTTTTTTTCAATTTAAAAATGCATTTTTTTTTTAATTGATATTTTTACAACCCTGTTTTAGGGACAATAATTTTGTATGCAAAAACACTTACGTTTGCTGGGTTTACACAAAACTGCCAAAACAACACAAACCACTATTAAAATTGTTTCTAACGACCGTTCTTTCATGTTTGACTTCTGAGAATAAAATTCGACGGTCATTCAAACAAAATCATAATTTTACCTGAAAATTCTTATAAAATGGTGATAAATCTATTGGCCCGTTAATTTTCAACTTCATCGGTTCATCATCATAATTATCATTACCTTCATCATTATCATTATTATTGAATGAAACTTTTAGCTAAAAGTTAATTATAAATTCATCAACGTGTAAATTTATATATTTGCTATAAACTACCGTTATGCGTTTATTAATCCACACTCCACAACAGTGTTGATAGAGAACCGCTCATTTCGGCGTCAAACATAATAATTTTCAGTTGTGAATTTGATTTAGAGTGTAATTAAAACTCCTATGGTAATCAAGTTATCAGCTTTTCAATCCAACAATTTTGTGTGTGAGAGTGTTAAAGGCTTTTGTTATTGTTGTTGTTGCTGGTGTTGGTTATATAGAATGGCAGGCCCCGAAACCTATTTTAAGTTTTGTATATTTATTAAAACGGGTTTTTCCGACAGCTCTCTAAGGCACTGAATTAATTATTAATATTATTTTAAAAATTGTTTTGTTGTGAGTTTTTGGATTTTATTTAGATTTGGATGAATTTTTATTATATTAAAAAGTTTTTTGTTGTTGTTTTTTTTTTTTGTTTTGCATATAAATTGTTCATTTTTGTTTTATGTTTAGAAATATATCACAGTGTTAATTGGGTTTGAGTGGAATTATTGCCGTAGGTTAGTTAGGTGAACAGTTTTAAAATTATAATTATAGGTAGGCAAACCAATTAAAAATATGATAGAATGGTTACTTAAATTTATTTTTACACTTATAAATAGATAAATAGTTAAGTTTGATTGTAATTCTCGATAAATTGTTTTTTTTTTCTTGAAAGTTAAATTTGAAACGGTACATTTTTTTCAACTAAGGCACATATTTTATGTACTTTTTCATTACAATGATAATTTTGGACTCCAAAATTTGGAGGCTTTGTCAATATTTTGCAATAGGCAGTATCACTGAGAAGAATTCTTGTGTGGTCTAGGCTGGTGTCATAGGCCAACGCAAGCTACAACCATTTTATAATAATTGTAATATGTAATCAAAAAAAAAAATAATATAATATCTGTTTATCAAATTATAAATATTTTGAATAGTTTCAATATTCATTATATTTCATTTATATTATAATTATATAATATAATTAAGAATTTTAAGAAAAACAATTAATTTTTAAAACTTTTTTTTTTTTAATTAAAAGAAAATAGTAAGCTATTTTTAAGAATGAATATTAACTGACACATATTACAAGAAAAAAATTAATTTATAGGGGAGAAGGAGGTACATTTAAAATTTAGTTTTTAAAGGTCTGTATTTTCGAAAACTGTTAATGTTTTCAAATGTTTTTTTTTTTTTTTGATTTATTGACTATTCAAGATTATACTAACAATAAATTTTTTTTGTTTTACAACATTTCAACATTAAAAAAAATAATGTTTTCTTAAAAAAGGCACATCTGACTTTAAAAGGTGGATTAAACCCCACATCGTGTGCATTATATTTTTAAAACTTTCAGCGGATCTTGCTCGTCTATTGTTTGATTAGAAAAAAAAAATTTTTTAGTTTTAAACAATCTACTAAACAATATAACGAAAAAAAAATAAATCAAAAAATTCATTTTCTAAAAAGAAGAAGAAAAAACAAAAAACCATAAAATATTTAAAAAAATCCATCCATTTAAATCTTAATCAAAATTAATCAATGTCGATTTATTTTTAAATAATTTATTTAATATAATATTTCCCCAAAATTAACGTTAAACTTTGCTCTCATTGCAAAAGTCAAAGGTGCCATGAAGGAGCCTCATAACTGTTTTTCTTTTTTTTTTCAATAACTAATACTATATTTTTACAAAGCTGGTTTTAATTTACTAAGCTTTAAGCATAGTGCTATCAAAATATTGATTCAACATTAAAAAAAAAAACTTTTTTATTAGGTTCAGAAATCGCTTACATACCGGTGGTCAAAAATTAGATCAGAAATACAGAAAACACGAAAACACGTGGTACTCCGCGAAAAGAATGAAAGACTGCGAAATTTCACAAAATTTCTTTAAATCAAACTAAGCTTCCTTCTTCATCCAAACTTTTCTTTATTAAGGGAAAGCTCATACCGAAAAATGCAAAGTCAAATTGTGCCCCGGTGTCAAATATACCCCCGCTTACCCTACGTTTTTAATAAAATTGATTTAAAAAAAAAATTATGTTTTTTTTTATGTAAGAATGAATTTATTTTAATTTTTTATTAATTTTGTTATTAAAATGACTTAAAGGTCTCTATACAAATGTTTGTTGTTGAAATCAATTGAGTTGTTTATGGGTTAAAAGTCAAGGGTTAATTGGCAAGAGAACACATTTTTCTGACGGAAAGCATTGGAGCCATTTTTGATAAAGACAAGCTAACAAGAGTTATCTGTTTTTACGAATCCTAACCTAAACTGGAAACTGGTCCATTGCCTATTAGTACAGGTAAAATAGTACAAAAAATCATCAAATAATAAAAAATTGTTACACTCATGAAAATTTTGCAAAAAGTTTGCTTTTGGGATAAGAACCAAGGATAAAAAAAATCTATAAAAAAAAATTGAATGAAAGGGTGTTTTTTCGATCAAAAGAGCAAGAGGGGAAGGTCGAAAATATAGTGAAAAAAATTGTAGTGGAGTATTATGATATGATACATGTTTTTAAGGTATGACATAAAGTGAAATAAGGTGAATACTATTGCTATTAAGATAAGTTATTGTCGATTTAAAACAAGGATGCTTGTTTTTGACTTCAACAGGTAAAATATAACGGAAACACATGTGAAAAACATGATACACTGATGGAATACGTGTTGAAGGTTTAAGATAAAGCAGGGACGAAGTATCCATAAAGTTCTTAAAAATATTTTTGGTGAAAGGGTGTTTTTTTGGGAAATAATGAAAATCCGCGATAAATCCGATTAAATCCATGGTATAAAAGGTACCCTTACAAAATTTATGAAAAATGTTGAATTTTCGTTGGGAATTACTAGTAAAATAAGTCTTTTTCATTGTGAAAGAAAGGGTGTTTTTTTTTAGTGAAGACAAAATTGATAGGTCACCCCAATTTGGGATAGAAAGCAAGAATAAAGAGTTTTCATAAAAAATTTAGGTGAAAGGGTGTTTTTTTCGAAGAGAAAGTAAATTCCGAAACTGTCCAAAAATATTTAACATTTCTTAAAATGTAATTCTTGGAATTGAGGAACATAAAATTTGTATTTGAATTGTATACAAATTTACTATTGCTTCTATGAAATGTGAAGAATTCGTAGGAAATGTTTTTGAAAAATATTTAACACACTTTCTAGAGAATTTAATATTAATAAGGTAACCTATAACTCTTAGAAATTATGTAAATCACAATTTTCAGACACAAATAATTTAGTAAGTAACCAACACTTTGTCTTTAACATTTTTATACTTTTTATAGAACAATTAAATATAAATCCTTGGAGAATTTTATCTTTCAGAATTTTATATGAATCAGAAATTAAACAAAAAAAAAAAAAATAATAATTTCTTGGAAAAATGTCTTGTATTATTGTGTATAGTAAATTTCGAGGTTATTCCATTCAATATTTACAGTCATTGTCATTGTTAAACATATTCTGAAAAGTGCTTAATTTTGTTAACTGACACGTGCTCATTGGCATTTCAATAACAAAACAATAATGATTAAATGTAATTTTCTTGTCTTTGACCAGAAAGACTTTGATAAAATATGCTGATGATAACAAGAATTTTGTTTGATATCCAATTGGTGGAGAATGAATGATTGACATTCAATCGTTAAAGGTGCCAAATATTTACTTTGTTGTTTCTTTCAATTCAGACTTCGGTCTAGTGGATATTATTTAAATTGTTTTTATTGATAGAATAAAAATGTAGGCATGAGTGCGTACCTACCAACTTTTATTTGTTTACTATAAGGTAGATAGATTTACTGTGTTTAACAGTCAGCCGTCAAAATAAAAATCAAATGACGCATTAAATTGACACAGAAGAATGTAGAAGGTGATATTAAAGGCATGAAACAGGTTCACTGTGGTGTATACGTACTATTTATTTTTTTTTCATCAATTTTAATATTTTGCATTAATTACACTTGTTTTTGCGGACAAATTGGACACTAAATCCCATTATTTTTTTCTAACGGACTTTGAATTCAGGGACTCGAAAATCACTTAAAAAAATTACGATACGATGGATACGTTTTCGAGATGATGAAGAAAAATGGTTCAAAAAGACCAAAAATACTAGATTTTGAAAGTCTATATTTTTTCCAATTTTATCCGTATTCATGTTTTGCGCTCATTATGTTGAAAGATAAAGTATCTTCTTTTCTTGTTAACATATTTAATATCTATAAATGCTCAAATGATAAAAACAGACCATTTAGTAAAAACATCAAAAATTTGGTTTTTTTTTTCTCATTTTTGAATTGTTTTGCTTAAGTTTTTTTTTTACAATATTTCAATTTTAAATTTTTTAAAAGGATACTCATCAATAGGAAATTTAATTATCTACAAAAAATTACTTAATAAAAATTTTCAAATTCGACTTGCTTTTCCAGTTAGAGTTAAAAACTGAAAAAAGTAACAGAAAAAGTCGAAAATATTGACCATTACAAAAATATGGTCATATCTTTATAATTTATGTATAGATTTTGAAGAAAATTATCTTTTAAAGAAAGTGTGCTATACATAACAAATTTAAAACTATGAATATTCGAATGATTTTTTTTTTTCTTTCACTAATAAAGTGTTTTTTGCAAAAATGTAATTAAAAAAAATCGATTTTTTAAAAAATGTTTTAATACATTGCACTTAAACATCTGGAGTGACTTACAAAAGTAGTTCTAGTGTTGCTTATTTACTCAGCTTTCAGGGACCGGCTTTTCTGTTCAGATAAGTCTTTTATTCCTCAAGATATAGCCCGAATACTAAGTAGGCTGGAAAAAACAACGACAAAAAAACTTTGAAAAATCATATCTCGAAAACCTATCGATTAATATTTTTTTAGATTAGATTTTCGAGTTTTTTGAGCTCAAATCTATACGAAAAGTATAACGGCACTTGGTGTCCAAAAAATTTTTATTTTTTTGTAAACTAGTGTTATATCCAAATAAGGTTGGAAAATAAGTTTCAATTCTTGACAAAACCTTCCATATACCCCAATTAATTTTTCATGATCTTCATTGCAGAGGAAAACCGCAAAAACTAAAATCATTATCCCATCGTTTTATTTGGTGGATACTTACCCTCGACAAAGCTCAAAGCCACCAACCTGCTACCACATTACACACTTTATCATTCCCACATTATTAGTATCATGATTGCTACCCATATAACACTAACCAAATAAATTCCAATTAAAATAAAAACCCAGCCAGCCATACTCAAGGCATTTAATTTCACCAATATCGCTTCTGTTCTGTGTTCGTTTGTTCCGCAAATGTTACCTCCTCATCGGGATCAGGAATCATCCCGGGTAGTGGCCAAGGGTGCTGCCGAATGTCCATCGAAATAAAAAAGGAATATAATTTTTTTTCCTCCTCGAATGAATTACTGACTCCCTGTTGACCTTCCCTTGGTTTGTTTTTTTTTTATTGTGTATTTCTCTCTTTTTTTTTCTGAATTTATGGCCAAAAGTCGAAGAGGCTGTCCTGTCTCAGAGGATAAGAACACAGTCGTGTTTTCTTGACTTGATTTAATCAATAAATTAAAGCTCGGATACACTTCTTCTTATGGTTGTAGTAACAAGGTGTAAAAGTTATTTTATTAATGAAAATGTATAGTATACACATATTTACGAGAAAGGTATATACGGTCTATCTATAGGTAGGTCGTAGGTATAGAGACAAGCTAAACACACAACATCCTACCCAGATGCCAAAGTTTGGTTTTAATTCTGATTAAAATGATGTAGGGTACCTTTACTACGCTGGCCGATCATTTATTCGTCCTTTGGTCTTTTGGGAATATACAGAGACTTGTGGTGGTGTGCGGATGTGGACCGTTTTCAAAACCATTGGATGAAATTAAAGGAAACCTTAGATAGTGCGAGTGTTGTGTTTTTTTGTTACCTTCGACCGAGACGAGGGGGGGGAGGGGGGGCCGAATACCCTCACGACCGAACGACGGAAGCACTAAGTTTAATAGGATTACTTCTTATTGTTAGCAGGTGAGTATTCTGAGTATACGAGAGTGTAAAATTAAGTTCAATTCGAAGAAATTAGAAAGTTGTTTCCAAAATTAAATTTTCACAAAATATTTAAAAATACACAAAATATGACAATAATAAAAAAATGGCAAAGTTAAGTATAATTTAATGTGAATTTATGAGGCTTTTGGACTTTTAGCGGATATTCACAGTGGGACTCTCGTTTTTCTTTAAAAATTCTCTCAAATGATATTAATTCGTAATATTTAATTCCAAGAATTTCATTTCTTGAAACGGTTTTTCGTTAAGTAGTCCTTTTGTTAAGCTTTCGATTTGAATTCCGAGACCTTAAGTTTCTTTTGATTACTGGATGATATAAAATTCTAAGAAAACTCCAAAAAACTTGTGTAATGAAATTTAAATTTGAACACTAGAATTTTTGATTATAATGAAATTTTGAAGTTTCGCTTGATAAAATTCCCACGATGATTTTGAGTATTTGTTGTTTGATTACATGAAAGAAGGAAGTGGGCCTTTTATTTATGAAAGGTATTTGAAAATTAGCAAATAAAATTTATAAATTTATACACGGTTAAAAATTCTGGAGTATTTTTTAATACAGCTCTTGTATTAAAGCAATTTTCAATACAAAAAAATATTACTTTTTAATACTTCCAATATATTAAAAATATTTTTAATCTTTTTTGTGTTAAATTTCAATATTTACTGATAAAATAGTACAAAAAATCAAGAAATAAAAAAAAAATTGTTACACTCATGAAAATTGGCAAAAAGTTTGCTTTTGGGATAAGTACAAAAAAAAGTCTATAAAAAAAGTTGGGACCAGAGGGAGGGTGTGAATATCAAAAATATACTGAAAAAAATGTTTGTCGAATATCATCATATGACACATGTTTTCAAGGTATTTTTTGATGCTGAATCTAATGACATAAAAATAAAGTCAATACGATTGCTCTAAGAAAAGATATTGCCGATTAAAAACAAGGGTGCTTGTTTTTTGACTTCAACATGTAAAATATAACCGAAACCCATGTAAAAAGCATGCTACACTGATAAAATTCGGGATGAAGGTTAAAGATAAAGCAGGGACAAAGGATTCATAAAGTTCTTAAAATTACTTTTGGTGAAAGGGTGTTTTTTTTTTGATGGGTTAAGTTGTGTGTGAGGAAGGTATCATAACAGCTGACTTAAATTTTATTAGTTTTCAAAGCTTGGTGTAAATGTTTTGGTTGGTATAAGAATTAAGAATCTATAAAGTGTACAAAATTATCTTGAATGAAAGGGTGTTTTTTTTTTAAGAAATGATGAAATTCGGAATTATTACCACAAAAACTAGGAAAAAATTGTTACACCAATGAAAATTGTTAAAATGTTTCATTTATAACAGAAACCAAAAATCCGAACAGTCTATACAAATATTTTAGGTTAAAGGGTGTTTTTTTTTTGGGAAATAGGGAAAAATCCGCGACAAGTTGATAAGATAAAATCAATGGTATAAATGGTACCCTTAAGAAATTCATTAAAAATGTTCTCTTTCCCATGGGAATTACGAATAATGTTAGTCTATAAATTTTTTTTATGTGAAAGGGTGGTTTTTTTAGAAGTAAAGAAAATATGGGTATATTTGAAAAAGCGTGTAATACTAGTAGAGTCATATTAGTGGTACCCTATTGAAATTTATCAATATTATGTTACTTTTAAGATAAGAAACAAGAATCTAAAGAGTCTATAAAAATATCATTGTTTAAAGGGTGTTTTTTTAAGTGAAAACAAAAATGATTTGTCACCCTAATGAAATTTGGTAAAAACATTGATTTTGGGATAGAAAGCAAGAATAAAGAGTTTTCATAAAAAAAATTTTGGTGAAAGGTTGTTTTTATCGCGCCGCGGCAGGTTGATTGGTAACCTACGTAGGTTATTTTCTAATAATTTTTGTATTACATGTAGTAAACTTAATGCTTAAATATTGAAATTTAATACAAAAAAGATTAAAAATAATTTTAATATTTTGTATTAAAATGTAATATTTGTTGTATTGAAAATTGGTTTAATACAAGAGCTGTATTAAAAAATACTCCAGAATTTTTAAGCGTGTGCCGAGTTATTTAAAGCATCAGATGATTACTTGGTTGGCAGTAGGTATATCGATACCCATAAACTATTCATAGATTTCAAAGTCACGTATGTCAAAAGCGATCTGTCTTGTTTTGGCATCCCTACCAGGCTCGTTCACCTGTGCCTAAACCTTGTTTTGTATATTATTTCATTTCTGAGACCAATTAAAATTCGTAGACCTACATTTTTTTTTTACTTCAAGGTCACATTGGAACGTTTTCAAAGCGGTTTAAAAGTCAATGAGGGCAGAACCATGTTCACGCGGTCATCAAAAAGTTCATTTATGGAGTAAAGGTTCATCTTCTGAGATGGATATGTCATGTGGAACGCAAAGACAACAATGCTCCAGTCTGGAACGTTTTCAACTCCAGCCCATAAAAACGGTACAGTTAATAAGAGAAGCGTTCGCCTTAGTGAAATGGTCATTACACCACAAGCTGTTTCTGTATTTTCTTGAACATTTTGAAGCCTAACAAATGTCCTAAAACCTAGATAATAACAATAGTAAATTTGTTTTATTTTCAATATTTCAAAAATTCATAGATAAATCTGTCAAAAGTCAAGTATATGCGACGAAAAAGATAAGAAATCAAATCATATCCCATAGGACAATAACACACATAGCTCCAAACACTACACAATGTTCCAGACAAAAGTCCAGACTATATCTTCCTCGATAAAGCTTGCGGGTATGAAACTTCAAGCCAACCAGTCTCTTCTGACAGATTAACTTAACGCATATGTTGATTAAACTCTGTAAGTCCGACATATACATTATTTTACTTCCTCCCCCCTCACACAATCATCCCTCTCTCTAACAACTCCGTAAGTCAACCGAGCCCATAACAAACAAGACTCTGCCTCATTCATGACTTTTTAACAAAGAAAATTGTCCATTTTACTGCTTTTCTTATAGGCCGCCTTACACAATGGAGAATATTATTTTCCAGTCATTCGTTTCGTTGAAAATTAAAAATATTAAAAAAAATAAGAAGAAGAAAAAAAAAATTATTTCAATTTCATTTCTTTCGTCTACGCTTTTCATAAAAATGTCAGCACCATTTCTCTTCTCTTCTTTGGATTGGTTTGTTTGTTTTTTTTTTTTTTTATTTTCTATTCTTTAATTTTTTTTTGTTGTAATAATAAAAAACTCGAAGAAAAAATAAATAAAAAAAAAAGAAATATATCTATAAACTTGACTATGTTTTGTAACAACAATGCAAATAAATATAATTTTTTTTTTGTTACTTTTGGAAAATTCATCAAGCGGAAATGTCGGAAGACTGTAAGCCAAAATGAAGACTGATAACTTTTTGACTGTGTTTGTATTTTATGGAGAGAAGTTAAGGAGTTTCTTTTTTTTTGGGTTTTGTTGGTTGTGAAAGGCTCGTGTGTGCTTATTTCCTCTGAATTTCAATTTATTTGGGAGATTCTCGGATGTTTTGAAAAGTTTCATGACGATGATTTATGATCCTTTAAATGCATGACGAAATAACTGTATGGAGATCTTTGGCTCTATTATAACTTAACAGTTGAAATGGAACAAACTGATTGAATTGAGAAACACTTTTTGGTGAGCTATTGGGATGGAATGTTTACTACAAGGGACCATTGATATGGATATAATGATATTTGACCGGAAGAAGATTTAAGATTTGGATAAGGAAGTCCATAAATATTCAAATATGAAAGATCAAAGATTTGATATACTAAAGAAAATAAAGATTTATTATGCTTAAATTTTTAAACTGTATCCCGCAATAATATTATCTATTATATATATTAAAGTTTGGTTTTGTGTACGTTCGCTAACCGGCCACACAGACTGACTCATTTTCTTAATTTTTTTTTGAAATCAAAGAGGCATAAAAGGAGAAGGTTTAAGGAAAACAAAAATCAAGATTTTATAGGGTAACACGACATTGAAAAAGAGGCTATTTTCTAAACGGTAAGTCGTAAAGAGTTGACTTTTTTTTAAATGATAGACAAATTTATTCAATAGTTAAAAAAGGTATTGAAAAAATTCAAAAAAATTTCAAAACCAAGTTGTGAGGATTTTTTTGCAGCCATATACCTTCGACAAAAGACTAATTAGAGGTACGCAAAATTTTGCACAGAAATTTGAGTTACAGTATAAGAAAGATATTTTAAAAAAAAATTAGGGGTCTGAAACGGATTTTTTTCATAGGCCCTGTATTTTGAAATAAAAATTTTTGAAAAACAACCTAATTTTTAGGGACATTTTTGAGTAGTCTTTTATTTTTTTGGAATTTTTAAAAGTCTACAAAAAATCTCAAATTTATAGGAAATATAGGTTTTAATCATGCGCATGCATGTACAAACTTTTAAATTTTTAAATCGATTTTTGACCGAATAACGGGAAAAACAATTTTTTTTTGTCCCAAGTTTTTTGGCCGTTTTTAACAGTTTTTTATTTTTATCTTTTTTTCTTCAATAGATAAATGAATGAAATTTACAGTGTAGATAGATAATAGGCAAGACTATATTTGTACAAAGTTTCAATTAATTTTGTAATGATAATTTGAAATATCGGTAAAATAAAACTCTATTTTTCAACACGTTACATCTTTTGATCTGGATCTTACAAAAATTTGATTTATCTTTATTGAGCATCCTGATAATGTTACCTTTCATCTGGTATATCACACATAACGCTACATTCACTACAAGCTTCACAATGGTAAATTAAAAAAAGACTTGTGTCACTCGAGGACTGCCGCGGTAAAGCTATTGCATTGCATTTTTTATCGACTTATGCAATTATAATTTATTTACCTTCACTACACAAAACCAATGATTATGTTTTTTTTTTATCTACCTATCAATTCATGTACAACAACAAGGTCACATTTGAAAACATGCATACATACAATCTCATGTCATAAACTTCTCCAGAGAAAAAAAAATAAGAAAACACAAGAATACTTTTTCTCTTCTGATTTAATATCGCAAGCGGAATGCAACGCTTTACTCGTTCACAAATCACAAGAAGTTGAACAAGAAACAGAAGAATGGGAAGAGAAAAGAAAAGAAAATACAGATAATTTTTTTTGCTTTTGATTTATTCTGCAGACACAGCATTTATGGTCTTCTTCCTTACTCCTCTCTTTGTTGTCTAACACAATTTTTATAACCCTCTCTGTCTGACTTAAGGAAGTTGAACAAGAATCAGAAGAAAATAATAAAATACATACACACCATACCATACACGTATAGCGAATTATCTATGTGTGGGGTGTACTAATTTTTCGTTACGAAATTTCTTAGTTAGCTCCCCATGCCAGGCCTGCGTTAAAATCTATGCAATAGCTTAAAACTTAAAAAACGTTTTTAACATAGGCCACTTTTTTTTAAATTTTAAAAGTGAATATTTTTAAATTAATTGGACGAACTTTTCAAGTTTTGATTTCCTTTTTGTATTGGGAATTATGACAAATTACAAAGTTGAAAATAGAAATAAATACAAGAAATGGCGGAACGAAGTCCGCCGGGTCAGCTAGTTATAATATAAGGAGTTTTATAACTTAGTCTGCTCCACTGAAAGATGAATCATTTTTAGGCTTCTTAGGATGTTCAATTGAAGGTGATTGCAAATTTCGTCAAACCAACCTTAGATCACGGGTTTTTCGAAAATCAAGTTTCTAAGTGGAAAAGCTATTTCAAAATAATACGAAAAAACCTCTGGTCCCAGAAAGATGGTTAATTCCTTTTTTTTAAAGAGTTTTTTAATGGAGAAAAGAAACCTAATTTTTTTCCGGATAATTATTCAACACAAAATAAAGAAGTTTCAACAAAATTCATCAACCCGTTTTCAAAAAATCGATTTTTCAACAAAAAAAAATTTAAATATTTTTTTAAAAATCTAAAAATGTGTTTTTTTTTTTTAATTTTTAAAATTTAAATTGAACGTTTATTTTAAAGTTTCTCCATACAAATTTTGATTGAAATCGGCTTAGTCGTTTACGAGGAATTCATAAATCAAAATAACCGTTCTATGACAGGTACCGTTACCTAATAACTTTACAAAAAATATTTTTTTTATTTCAGAAGTTGGCTCTTAGGTGTTACTACACGCAAAAATTTTTCTATTTCCGCACGGTTAAAAATTCTGGAGTATTTTATAATACAGCTCTTGTATTAAAGCAATTTTCAATACAAAAAATATTACTTTTTAATACTTCCAAAATTTTTAATCTTTTTTGTATAAAATTTCAATATTTAAGTATTAAGTTTACTACTTGTAATACAAAAATTATTATTAGAAAATAATCTCCGTGGGTTAAATTCTAATCTTGTATTGAATTTTAATACCGCTGTATTAGATTTTAATATTTTTGTATTACATTTTAATATATTGTATTACATTTTAAAATAATTGTATTTAAATGTAATACAAATTTATTAAAAACTAATATAAAAAGTATTAAATTGTAATACAAGAATATTAAATTTTAATCAAACGACGCACATAGGAGTATTTGTAGTAAAAACCTGGTCATAAGTCTATTTTCTGAAAATCAAAATTGACACTTAAAAGTTTGGCAAAGTGGGTGCAAAATTAACACGTGTCAATATGCTGCACTTATTCTTTTGTTTTTCGATCGTGTCTTGTTAAAAAATGAGTTCAAAGCTAATTGTTACATCTACCTCATTTTTATTTCAATGCGAAGTACTTTGGAAGTGTTATTCAATATGCGATATCGAAGTTTTGTGATAGAAATCTAAAAAAAAACTAAATGGAGAATTCTTCTTCAGTTATTTATTAACGATATTAATAAAGTTTTGGAAATGTTTGATGGTGTTTTCTCTTTCAATTCTTGCTTAGAACAAGTATATAAAAACTTATTATTTTTGTTAAGCTATTATTTGAACTTTAATGATTTTGTTTTAGTATACCCCGTTATTCTGCAATGAATTGAAACTTATGAGTTAGTTAATATATTACTTAAACTAATGCAACAAAAATTGGGTGCTCTTAGGTGCTCTTTCGAGAATTGAGGGTCAATTAGTTTTTCACTTTCTGATAGAAAATACTCCTTACTTTATGCAACGTTTTTTTTTATTTTTAAATTAAATTTACCGATGTTATTAGTGGATTTTATTTTGGGTGATCTTAATTAAGGTTGGGGAAGAGAGAAAAGAAACTGAGAATTGCGTATTAGGGATGAGGAAAAAAAATTGAGAAAAATAAAATCGACCGGCGGAGGATAGGCCATTAATCAAATTTTTGATTTTTTGATGGAAAAATAAGCGAATGTTGAAAATAAAACCAAAAACGTTGTTCTTTATGACATTTTATTATGATCAGTTTTGTTGAAAGTCAAAATGTATTTTAAATATCTTTTGAGAAAAAAAAATTAAAAATTTTGAGCTTATGATCCCAAATCTGGTACTATTCTTGCTGCTGGTGTTGTAGAACTTGGTGAAGAAGTTGTTGTTGATGATGAGGATGATTTTGGTGTTGTTGATGATGATTCTGATTCTGACTCTGATTCATTAGATTCAGTTGTAGTTGATGGTTTCTTACTTGGTCTTGGTCGTCTGCTTGGTCTTGGCTTACGACTTGGTTTTGATTTCCTTTTGGGTTTTTCTGAATTAGTAGTTACTGGCATCATATCCATTTGAACTGGTTTCACATCTTTCTTTTCCAATAAACTTTCTTCAACTTTAACAGGGTGACTTTCAGGCTTAACTGCTGCATCAGTCATTGAAGTTTCAGCTTCTTTCTTCAACTTATCACATGGAACCTTTTTATCTTCGGAAATGTTTGACTCAGCAGCTACTGGAACAGCAGCTGAATGTGGTTGAATCATTTTATTCAAGTCTTTAATAATTTCTTTTTGAATAGGAGCTTTAATTGCGGATTCCTTTGACATAGTTTCCATCATTGGCTTGGGAGCTTCAGTTTTCTTATCAGCTTCCATTGGTTTAGGTTCCATAGAAATTTTCATTTCTTCGTTCTGAGGCAAAATAGCTACTTGTGGTGTTTCGTGACTTTCATCAGCAGTCATAACATTATCCATCAATTTTGTTTCTGATGGCATTTGGCTATCTAAACTTTGTTCTTTCTTCATTGAAAGGTCTACAGAAGCAACTTCTAAAACAGCTGGAGCTGTTTCCATGACTTCTTCCATTTTTTTAACTTCCTCCATTTTGTTCATTGAACCTTCTTTTTTCATTTCAGGTTCAGACGATTGAATCTTCATTTCTTCAGAAGCAATCTTTTCAATTTTGGGCTCTGAAGATTCTCTCTTCATTTCTGGAACAGAAGTTTCTACGACTTCTTCCATTTTTTGTACTTCTTCCATCTTTTCCATTGAACTTTCTTTCTTCATTTCAAGGTCAGAAGATTGAATTTTCATTTCTTCAGAAGGCATTTTTTCAATTTTAGGCTCGGAGGATTCCTTCTTCATTTCTGGAACAGAAGTTTCCATCATTTGTTCTGGCATTTTCTCAGCAGCAATCATAACTTTCATGATTTCTACTATTTCTTGAGTCTTAACATCTTCAATTGGCTTAGGTTCCATAGAAATTTCAGGAATTATAACTGCTGAAATCACTTCTTCAGTTTTTTCGGGTTTTTTGTCTTCCATCTGAACCATTTCTGGTACTGGTTTCTTTTCTTCATTAATCAATGCAATAGATTCAGAAATGGATTCTAACAAACTGTCAGCTTGTGTGACAACTTCTTCCAAGTTCTTGACCACCGTTACCTTTTCTTTATCTTCAGGAGCTTGGTTTGACATTTTGTCTTCAGCAATTGGCTTCACCAAAGTCAAAGGTTCATCATTCATCATAATTTCTTCAACAATGATTTCAGAAGGTTTTACAATACCTTGATCCATTGGAATCATTTCTTCCTTGATAACGATTGGAACAGCAGGGCTTTCCATTTCAGGCTTAGGCAAGTCCATCATAACTTGACTTTTCGTAGGCATTGGAGGTAAAACCAAAGGTTGTGGTGGATTTCCAGACCATCCAAGCAATTGCAATACAATTGGCCCAGAATTATCTGGCATAACTTGATGAATTACCATCGAATCTTCACCAGGCATTGGCTTTTGGCTAAGTTTCTGATGATGAGTCTTCTTCTTATTCGAATGTTTCATTGGTTTTGGATGTTGCTCGACTTGTTCCTTTTCCAAAAATGTCGTTTCCATTGGCATTGATACCAAAATAACATCAGTCTTGGTCAATTGGTTAGTTTTTGTATCTAAAAGATACATTTCTTCCATAAAACCTTCATCGGTTGCACCAAATTGGTCCTCTGGAGCTGATTTTAAATATTTTTTGTTGACATTTCTAAATCGTGGATTATAACTTCTTTGAGCCAAGTTTCCTGGAAGAGAGAGAGAGAGAAAATAAAATAAATAAAACAGAAAAGTTTGATTAAAAATTAAAGCAAAAAAAAAAAAAAAATTATAAAAAAATCCCTACCGAATGCATCTTGAAGAAGTACACCGAAACATAAAATTAAAAAAAACTTCATTCCCATTGCGGATGGATAAATAGATGAATACAGAAAACTGTGAGATACTACTATTTCGAAGATAAACCAAAAAGAAGAAACTATAATCACATCAGTTTGAGCAAAGTCGATTGGGTGTACGATTCGTTGCCGTCAAAGAACTAAACTTAACTAAGCCTTGAGAAGTTTTTTTACTTAAAAAGTTGAAAAAGAAGATACTTTTTTTTTTTTAAGTTTTGATAGATAGATGCCTTTAAACCACAGAATCAACACAGAGATACAAATCTATACGATTGAAGTTGTTTTTTTTTTGCCAACAAAAAAAAGAAAGATAAATATTGAACAGAGATTTAGGTCGCACATTTGAGAGAGTTTGGAATGAATAATTAATTAGTTTCAAGTCAATATTCTATAGATACAATTTTTTTTTTTTTTGCTTTTGCAGAAGATATCTTAACTCGAAATTAGATATGAGAGTGTATAGTATATTGCGGTATAGAAGATAAAAACAAAAATATGAAATATTGAAAAGATTTTGTATCTGAAATTGGTTTGTGGCGAGTATGTGTGTGGGTGTTTTTTTTTTGTTTTTTTTTTTATTTTTGGGGGATTTTGGTGAATAAACATAGTTGACCCAGTTTATCTTTTGGCATTTTTTTAAAGAACATAAGTTTGTTGCTTTCTCTTTTAAAGTATGTTCTTCTTGTCGATATTTAATTAATTAATTTATGCAATCTTTAAAGGTTTAATGGGTTTATTTGTATACTATAAGAAGCGATTTGAAGATAAGTTTTATGTTTTAGTTGTTCTTTTGGTGGTGTAAAAACTCTTCATATTGAGAAGGTTTGTGAGAGCATTCGTATTCATATAATAATGTAGGATTAATTTGACTTTAATTGGCTATTTATGGGCAGCAATAAAATAAGACATAGGTAAATTTGCGAAGGTACACTAAATTTCTTTATTTTTAAAAAGAAATTATAATTTGAAATTGGTAAGAATTTCATTTGTAAGACCTCTGTGTGGGCTTCTGAAGATGGCCAATGAACTTTGAATTACCTATAAATTTGTACTTACTATGGCACGTTTTAGATAAACCCATTTTTACTTGCTCTATAGTAGGCAGGGCAAGTATCAGGGTTCGGACTTAACTTCGATTGAAGTAGATTTACTGCGATTTTGGGAAAAAAAAATAAAATCATCTTCCATACTTGTCTTTTTCAGGATCTAGCTACTTCTATTTCTTGATTGAAAACTATTTTTAAAATAATAAATTTAGAGAAAGATATTTGACTTCAATTTTTAAATCTGGTCGAGGCATTGAGAAATAAAGCTCAGCTGAAATCTCAAAAGATGAATGGAGGTCAATTATTCTTCGAATTCAAGATATAAATAAAGTTAATCAAAGAAATTTTGACTGATTTTGAAGAATTCCTGATCAAAAATTTGTTAAATTTTGCTGAATTAACCGTTTTACCCCAAAGCACCTTTACAACCACTAGATGAGAAAAGTTTTTTTGGAAAAGACCATACTAAAAAAAAGCAAAGAAAAATAATTTTGTTGAAAAATAATTTTTTTAGAATAGATTTTTGTAAATAAATGTTCTGAAAGTTTAATTTTGAAATCTACTTCCGAAATTTTGGATCTACTTCACTTTTTTTTCAAATTTGCTTCGAAATTTTGAAACTGAAGTCCGAACCCTGGCAAGTATTGGTTTTGTATTTACAAAAAAAACAATTTGAAGTCCTAAAAAGTGAGTCTCATAATACCATCCGTCGTCCAGTGCGTTCCGCGTTAAAGGGTGAACAGATTTTCTTCAAATTTGGTACAGATGATTTTCTTAGGATCGTGGAAGTTGTTTTATTTTTTTTTTGTTTTTGATTTCTTATATCTGCTGAGAATATTAACAATATTTCAAGTTATTGAAAATATTTCAAAAACGACTTTAATTCGAAAAAATTTTGGGCACCGTAAATCATTAAACATAAATAATATTATTTCTTACTAGTAGAGACAGTATTAGTATTTTCTATGAACATTTTTCTTTAAAAATACACATAATTATTACCTTTAGTCCAGTCAAATAATGAAACTGGTTGGAATTGGTTGGAATCAAAATCCCGAAAAACAAATAGGTACTCGAAAACCCAGAATCCTTAAAACCCAAAATCTCGAAAATCCAAAACTACGAAAATATAGAATCCAGAAAGCCCAGAATCCTTCTTTAGATTTTGACCGTTTCTTGTTGATATCAAGACTCTTGAGATGGGTTATGTAGAACTTATTCCACAAACAAAGATATTTATGAAGATATTTAGAAAAATTTCAGTCTACAAGCATTTATTAAAATAAGTAAATACCGTTTTTTCATCTAATTTGACTGTATACTATTAATATTACATACAAGAAAAATATTTAGTGTCCGGTAGGTACTTACTAAGGCGTTAAGTCAGAAATGGTAGGTTTGCCAACAATGAGGTTTAAATTATTTTGATTTTTTTTTTTTGGAAATAGGTATGGATATTATTAATTCGAATTTCCAGCTAGAAATAAATAATAAAATATTGAATTGCTTTTTAATGGCTTTCATTTAAATTTAATTCAAAGAACAAATGTCAATTTTTATTTATTTTTAATTTGTTTTCCCTTTTTTTTAGGTATTTGAATTTTGTTTAATTTGAAATCTTAAAGTTGAAATTCTTATGATTTTTTTATTTAAGGTCGTTACAGCCATGATGCAAAATAAAATGCACGACTGGGTCGCACGAACTTGCTCTTAGAGTTAAAGTTGCCTAATTTTTTAAGACTTTTTATATATGTATGTAGAAATTTGGAAAAAAAAAATAAAATTCGTTTTAAAAAAAAAAATAAATAAAATCTGAAATTAAATTGCCCTTCAAAACAAGTATGCATTTTTGATTGATTTTCAAAATCGTTAGAGCCGTTTTTTAAAAAACTAATTTTTTATAAATAATTTTTTGGAAAAAAAGTTAAAAAATAAAATTGGTATGCCATTCTTTAGAAATCACTAATCAACATCTAAAAACAAAATTTTAAAAAAATTCAATGTCCCGTTTTCGAAAATTTGATTTTTCAAAAAAAAATTTTCAAAATTTTTTTAAAAATCCAAAAATTATTTATTTCAAAATCTTATTTTTGGCTTATATTTAACTTATATAAATGCTTCTTCACAAAAAGTTTCGTTGAAATCGAATAAGCAGTTTCGGAGATAATCGGATTTGAAAAAAACGGTTCTATGGCAGGTACCTTTAATAATGATTCTCGAAAAAAATTTTTTTCCATAAAAGATAGACCTTAGCTTAAAACTAACATTTGAATTTTTTAAACAAAATCGTTAGAGCCGTTTTCGAGATATTTCAATTTTACTAAAATCGGTATATGACAAGTACCGTTATTTTTGGTCCAAAAAAATTAATTCCAAAAACCCCTCTGGAGAGTCGCCAAATAACGCTACATACCAAGTTTGACATTAATCGGTCCATCCGTTTAGGCTGTAGCTCCTTATACAGACAGACAGACAGACAGACGGACTTCCGGGACCCACTTTTTTGGCATTGTCTACCATCGTAATGTCATGGAAAAATGTTATCTCAATTTTTTTTTTTTGTACGAATGCATAACTTGATATATAGTACCTATATCGCAAGTAAAAATCATGCGGTAAGGGGTTAATCAAAATCGTTAGAGCCGTTTTCGAGAAATTCGCAATATCGTATTTTTTTTTTGTATGGGAGGTATACGTTCTAAAAGAGATATAAAAAAAAGAAAAAGAAACAACTTTCGAAATTCTATAAAAATCATCTGTACCAAAATTGAATAAAATCCGACCACCCGTTTAGTCAGTGGAAATGTGTACACATGGACGATGGACGCAGAGACGCACGGACGGAATGTTGGTTTTGATTAAAACCTCAATTTTTTTTTTCGACACGAAACCAATACTTGCCTTATAGAGCAAGTAAAAATACAGACGAATAATTGACTATCTCATCCTTTTTGGAAGCCGATTAAAAATTAATTTGATTATTAGGACTAAAGTCAAGAAAAAAACATATGGTAATAAAACATACACCTTACATCTAAACTTAGAAGTAGCTTAGTCGATTTTATAGAGCATTTTTTTAATTTGTATTGTAAGTGAGATTTTTTTTTTTTAACGAGCTTTCGTTAAATTTGGGTCTATTACTAAGGGCCAATGTTATTTTTTTTCTGAGCTGATATAAATATTCTGTCTACCATTTGACTAAATCCCTTAAGATCAACTTCATTATTAGGAAATTAAAAATTAGTATAAAAACAAAAGTGTTAGTACCTTACAATTAAAAAAAAAATTCGGAGTCAAACCCTTTGTACCAAATTACACTGGTCGGCAAAAAACAAAAAAAAAAGTCGGGTACAAGAACTTTCTTAGGTGACTTTAATTGACTTTATAGTGTGCTGAATTCAAAACTGATTTATATTCTTTTACGTCTAATTTTTGAGCTCTACTCATCACTATTTACACTATAAAGTTTCAAAAACTTATTTTCAATTCAGTTCTGTTTGATGTTTAGTCAAAAATAAATATTTGTCCGTAATGTGTCCGTAATGCTTTTTTTAAGTAAAAATCAAAAGTCGCAAACTAAAATTTGGTTCAAAAAACCATTCTTTACTTTGAAAAAAAAAAAACAATCAAGATTTTGAGATATAAATCATAAATTTCTTTTTTCAATATGTTTTGAGAAAAAAAAAAATACTTTTGAAAAAAATATTTTTGAAAACAAAATAAACACCTTTAGGACGAATATGGCATTTTGAGACTGCATAAGTAGTTTTGCAAAAAAAATTTAACGGTGATCAAATTCGACATTAAATGTACCCAAAAAACGAGTTTTGACCTGTTAATATTGAAGTGAATTTTGACTTTAGATTCGGAATCAGCCAAAATCCGTTAGGAACGTAGGTTCAAGCTCTATTTTCGTTCCCGACCAGTGTTATTTTTTAAATGAAGCATTTAAGTGATAGGACCAAACAATTGAGTAAAAAAAAACTAGCTGAAGTCCAATAACAAATCGAAAATCGATTAACCTCATGGTACCCGGTATCAAAGGCATTATAACTATTTTTGAAAATTAAAAATATTAAATGCTAAACGTAGTAAGAAATTAAATGACAATATTTTTACTGTTTAAGGTATTTGAAGATAAGAAAATGCATTTTTTTTTTTAAATCACTGGTCTGCAAGGAAATCCTCCTTTAAATAAAACTATACTTTTCTAAAGGATTTTTGTATGCTGATTCCGAATTGACCTAGCACGTCACGTTTTTAAAATATTCCCGTTAGAAAATCTCAAAAACCCATTTTTTGCTGTTTTCGAAGAAACATTTTGGCATAATGTAATCTTTTTCAATTAAAATTGATACGGTTTATGAAAGAACTTATTTTTTTCTTTCAAATTCAATTTCAATCTTCTCAATATCTCTTTTCTTCTCCGAGATATCTTAATTTAAGCAAGTTTAGAAGTTTGGCATATCTTACCATAAAGAAACTGATCTCTAAAAATTAATATATCTTTCTCCCTAGAACAAAAGTATACTTTTCGAATGGACTTTAGTGTGCTGATTTTGAATCCGAACTCAAAAAATTTCGGCCAGCTCTAGTTTTTGAGATATAGTAGTTTTTTTGAGATTTTCTAAAATTTTGTGATACTTTAATGCGAATATCTTAAAATCCTGACGTGCTAGAATTTTTTTGACTTCGCATTCTAACTCAGCATATCAAAAACTATAAGAAAAGTGTACTATTGTTTCTAGGAGAAACTAATCTGAAGCTTTACAAGGCAGTTTATCGAATAGTTTATTAAAAATAAGATATGTCTAAATAGAAAAATAGTATATAAAATTACAAAACACGTAACAATTTTGTTTAATGTTTTTTATTTTGGTTTTTTTTACATATTTGACTTTTTAAATATAATGGGCATTGATATTTTACATTTTCCTTAATTAAGGTGCTTTTGTTCATGTAGGATTTACTAAAAAGTGAAGGATTTCGAAATGTCTGCTTTTATTGTCAATCAGTATTTAAAAAAATGAGTAAACATGAATGTAAAAGAACATATTTGGTGTCAATCGATAAGTCATATTATGAAGAATAAGTCCCCCAAATTTGAGCTCAATGCGACAAATAGTTTTAATTATATACAAGTTCAAATGAATCTAAAAGAGGGATTTTTTAGAAACTACTCACATTTTTCAAATAATTTTTACAAAAATGGTACCTGATAGAATTTTTCTGATACCAGATTTAGAATCAGGAAAGTCTAATCTTTCATAATATCAAAAAATTATTTGAAGGAGAAAAAAAAAGTTAAATTTTGCAGACCAGTGATATTACAAGTAACTAACCCCTTGTGTAAAAAAAAATCCATTTTATCTAAAGAAAGTGCTTTTAGACGTACACAATTTCTAGCTCAAACTAAATTCAAAAATCTTTTGAGTAGCTATTTCAAGCTTAAAATATTGTGTATCAAAATTTAAAAAAACAAAAAATAATTTTTCTGACCGTGTGAATTAAAAAAATATGTTAAAACAAGAAATTCTTTAGTTTAATTTAAATCATCTCTTGCATGTTTGTCAATGATGAATAAAAAATAACATCTGAAAAAAGTGCAACTTAGTTTTTCAAATACCACAGCGTCGATATAAGAAACAACTTAGGTACTTTTTGTATCTCTTCTATAATTTTATTGATTTCAGTATAAAACCATAAAAAAAACCTCATCCAAAGTACCTGAATGCAATTCCATCTCACTGTATCAGTTTTTTTTTTATATTTTTCCAAGTTTACAACTCAAAGTTTATACCTTAAAATGCCTTTGTCACCTGCGCTAGCAAATACTGTTTTACAAAGTTTTCTCCTCAACTCAAAATGCTATTAAAAACTTTGTGCTGTAAATTTTTTAAAAAAAAATCTGTCTTTTCTTTTTTTGTTGTTCTTTTTTTTTCTTCTGTAAGTTGCTATTTTTTTTCCTCTGCAAGTTGCTATTTTGTTCCAACCATTTAAAAACATGTTCAAGCTTTAAATCTTATTTGTGGTCTTTCCCAAGAGAAAACAGAAAGACTGAGCATTAAAACGTTGCAAAACGATACAACTTGTCTGACAGTTTTGCACCATCGTGTTGGTAGCGCGACATCGATTATGGATGATTAATATCTCTGTCGTCTCTTTGAAGTACACAATAATCACGTTGTTGTCGAAATCGCATGAGTGGAATCTGTATAGTACTCGTATCTATCTGGTATCTGTGAGATAAACATGTTTGTGAATTGGTTTAAGATGAATGGTTGAAATAAAAGTGGTAGGACATTTAGCTGGAGGCTTGTTAGAGCAATTAAGCGAATATATCAGCTTTTTAATAGTAATGGGAACTATCGAATGATTTGAACTATCGATAGTTAGTAACTGAATGATTTGAACTATCGAATAGTTCATTCATTCATTAATTTATTCGAATAAAAAACTATCGAATAGAAATATCGAATAAAAACTATCGAACAAACTATCGGATAAAAACTAACGAATAAACTTTCGAATAAAAACTATCGAATAAACTAACGAATAAAAAAACTATCGAATGAAAAAACTATTCCAATGAAAATAGTTAATAAATGAATGAATTAATGATTTAAAACTATCGAATGAATGAATATTTTACAACTATCGATAGTTTGATAGTTTTTCTTCGATAGAGTTCCCATCACTATTTTTACCCTATGAATGATTGTCGGAAGATTTTCCGAAAAAATGGAACCCATGAAACCTTACTCCGTAAAACCGCAGGTCAACCAAATTCCCACAGTCTCAAAAGTTTATTAACCTCCAGGTCAAAGATCGAGTGGTTGGTGGTGTTAACCCGGCATAAGAGCAACCGTCGTCGTCGGTCGTGTTCACGAACCCAGTCATGCATTTTATTTAAATTAAACTCTGTGAGAGAGAGGTTAAAATTTCAAAACATAAAAACCAGTTAACCACGTTTATTTTGTTTTTTTTTTTATGTTGAAGCTTTAGCCAAAGTTTTTATGGTTTTTAGTGCATAAAAATGGTAGATTTATAAAAATTTTCTTTTTCAAAAGTTAAAATGCTTTTTCTATTTTATTTACAACGATGACGACGCATTCATTCAGTATTTTCTTCTTCTAAAAAAAACCGCGGTGTTTCTGTCCACCAGCTTAACAACCAACTATGCAACTATACAACCTAACTTCCTTTTGTATGTAGTTTTCTATAAACTTTTTCGAAAATGAGGACATCGAAAGCAAGTAAACCACAAGCGATACAAAGCCAAGTTTTCTCGTTTGGTTTGTTTTGTTTTAATTTGTGTTGGATTAGAACCAGCAGAGAGCCAGAGTACAGCAGAACAGCAGCGCCACCACTATACCGTGGATGTGGTGGTAGTGGTGGTGATGTTATAGCAAGGATTTTCCATACAACATATCCTAACCTGTGAGTTAGGGGGCTTGAAAGTTGCAAACCACCCTGAAACTAACTACACACACTAGACTAAACCAAAACAATTGCTGGAAAATATTCTGAACGAATTAGAAATGAATTTAAAAGTAAAGTTTTTGTTGTCTCTATACGAGAGAGGGAACCAGGTAGGGGGAATGTGTTGTGATGGCTGATATGGGTTTCTATATTATATCACTTTTCAGACCTCCTGACCTTTTCTATATTCCCAAATGAGTATGCCATTTTTGTTGTTGTTGTTGTTGTAGATTGTTGGTTGTTTAGAAAAAAAAAAAGTACTTCATGGATGGAATCCTACCTTTAATGTTTGGCAATCAAATGCAGGCAAACATCATTAGGCAGATGGAAGTGGCAGTTAAGTGGGTGACTATGGGGCTGCTATTTGGCTGTTCATGCTGTGAGAAAATGAATGAGAGTGTTTAATGATGCACATCAAGAGAGAAAATTCCATTTGAGACTATTTTCTAAACTGACTGTAAAAATGCCTTCGTTTGCATTTTTGAAATGACTTTTTGGGGTTTTCAATTAATTGAATAGTCTTTCTCTGTGTGAGAGAATGTGTCGGTGTCGGTTTGTTTGGTTGAGCTTGGTTGGGTTGTTTTTTTTTTTTTTTGTGTTGGCTTTGGTATGACTTCTTGGAAGACTGATGAGGCAAGAGAATTTGAAGAAAAATGCAGGTATTAGGATGTTTTGACTTTGAAAACTATATAAACTTTTTGTACTCTATGCGGAATTAATTTTTGTGGAGAATGGAATTTTTTTTTAGAAAATAGAAAATACTAGACTAGTTGCTACTACATAAAAAAAAGTTTATTTTCCAGGTATTAAAATAATATGATAAATGAATTTTTCAACTCCCACAATTTGTAAGTTTTGTTTTATGAAAGGAATTCGCTTCTTTATCTGAGCACTCAAAAAATTGTTTAACAAATAGTATGATACAAAATAATGTGTGGAAGTTATTTATAGTGAATAAGGAAGTGTGTAGGTTAGTTGTTAAAAAGCTTAGTTCTTACTATTTCCGCAAGCAATTTGATGCATTGAATAGGTTCTTCTCGAAGAGTTGATATTCTAATATCCATGTGATGGTTTTTGTTTCTACTATTGTAATTTTCATTATAAAATCGTTATATGGTAAGACAGATTAGAAATTAATTTTGTTTGTTGCGTTATTTGTTTGATTTGTTAATTTTTTAAACCTTCGAACTTGTATTTTTTAGAACAGTGACCAACTATCTTTTATTTGGTAATGACAAATTTTAAAAAGAAAAATAAAAAGAGTTCAAAACAAATTAAAAAAAAAAAATAAAATCAAAATTAAGTTCGTTGCTCAGCTCTTTCGTTTAAAGTCATTAAATCTTCTTCCTTTTTTTGGCCCTTATATTTTCTGAATTTTGATTCACACTAGTATTTCGTATTTGTGGGTGATTCTAATAAAATGAAGCGGAAAGCCTCCCAGTTCTGGATTGCCCGACAAACAATTTTGTTTCCATTTATAATTTGATATTACCAGGAGTTTTTAAGATTTATCGTGGTGTTATCAGAACGTTTTAAAATAACTGTTGTCGTTTTGGTGGGATTATCAGAGTCTCTCATTTGAATATGCTAAAGCACCAACTGAGTCACTAGTAAATTTTAACGTGTAGGCTTCCTTGGATCTACCTTAGAATGATTAAAAAACATTTTTTTTTACTCATAATTACATCGTAAATATTGTTGAAAATAATGAAAAAAATCCTGCAAGATTTATAGCCCTTAATATTAGGAAACTGTTTTCTACATTTTTTGTGCAAAAAATGGTAAATAATGTGCAGAAAATGTTAACAAATGTTGGCAAACTTTAATTGTTCTTCAAAAAAGCTTTTGTATATTTTTTTGAAAAAACCTACGTGTTTCGAAGTAATTCAACTTTTAAATATAAAATATAATTTTGTTCTAGGCGAAGGTGGCCTAAAATGGCCCCCCTAAGTAAAATGTCCCATATCTCGAAAAAAAAGTAACATTCAAACTTAAATGCTATATACTTTTGAAAGTTTAATATATTACTCTCACATTTTTTTGCTTTGCGAGTTAAAAAAATTCCAAGAAGTATTTAAATTTTTAAATTTACAAGACGTCTACAAATTTTGATTGATCAAATTTATCCGGGTAAAATGGCACACTGTCCAAAAATACGTGATTTTAAATAAAAAATTGAGTCAAAGGGCTCCATTTTCTTGGAACAAGTGGTACTTAATCCCCCACGATCTTTCTAGGAGTCATTTAAAACCGTGTTCATGTTGGTTGCTCTCCTTGCTGTAGTTTTTGCAACTTCGAATGTTTTGGATGCTTTTTTCCAGATTTTGGGCGGAATCAAGGACTTTTCTCAGTCCAGGACTTCCTCTCTGTAGATCGTTTATATTAAGCAACCATTTTCAGTATATAAAGATGAAAATGTGAAAGTAAGTATACCAATAAAATGGCATGTGAAAGTAGGTATGCTATTTTACCCGAGTACTAAGTAGGCCATTTTGCCCATTTTGGGTTTTTTGAATTTAAACTTTATACCGAAAAATCTAAAATCGTTTTAAGCCAACTTATTTCAATAAATTAATCATGCATAATTAATTCATGCATACATACATTAACTTCTTTTTCCAAAATACAATTTTTTTATACTTTTTTTTGCAAAAAAAATGCACACAATTTTAACGAATACACTTTTTGAGGTGATTTGAGACAGTTTGACCTGTCAAATTTCAAACTGTTCATAAAACTTTCTAATTATGTTCGATTCTACGATTTCTAGCAAGGGGGCCATTTTAGGCCACTTTCCCCTAATTTTTTTTTTTTTTTTTTTCAATTTTTACAAGAAATTATTAGGTTAGGTTAGGTCAAAAAATTTTTGTATTCCAAGTTTTGGTTTCACTGATCATTTTATTCTTAGTTCTATGAAAAAAACAATTTTTCAATAAATTATTTTATTTTTTTTTTTTCAACTAAAATTATTTTTATTTAATTTTTCGCGTCGCTTTAAAAAAAAAATATTTTAGAGCTTTTTTAGAAAGCTTTCAATTTTATACAAGAAATTGATGACTAAAAAACACAATCTTTTACATGTTAATCATATATGAGAAATTGAAATTTGCCATAATTTTAAGGTCTGTAACTTTTACAGGATTTTTTCATTATTTCCAGCAATATTTCGGATTGAACTGTGAACAAAAAAAAATTTAATCAGTCTAATTTACGTGCTTTTAATTCGATCGAAATTTATTTCTGCTGCCGGTAATTTTCTTTCATTCTTTATGAACATTTGCCAACATTGTGAATCGAAGGTGTGTTTTGGGTGCACAACCACGTTGTATATTCTTTCTTTTAGTTAAAAAGGCATTCTACTGTGATTTGGAATTCTTCAGTGACTTCAGCTTAACTTAAGAGTGGCCGCTCCATCACACAAGTCTATTAATATTCACACATAGTTTACCTGTATCAGATATTGTGGTTATTGATCGAACTGAAACCGCAAACGATTCCATACTTCAGGGCTTAACATAATTATTTTTCAAAAATCGTCATGCTAGTTTAAAAATAGTTACACACAGTTTATTGAACTCTTAATCCATCACTAATTCAATTTTTTCTTGATTGTGAAATGTAGAATAACAATTGTTACATTAGCTTAGTTGTTATATCTAACGATAATATTTGAATAACTGGAAAAAAAACCTCACTCCTTCATGTAATAAAGGCTTACATCACTGTGATTTAAAAAAGAGATTAAATAGGTTTAATCTGATAAAGAGAAAAAATAACACTAAACTTGTATGTTCGCATAAAGTCATCAGATTATTATTATTATTTTTTTCTTTTTTATAAATATTTTGGTTGTTTCTATTTTTATTTCATTTAAAAATATTTGATGTAAATATTTGACATATTTTTTTTTTAATCAAAAGAGTACACATTTAATCCGCTTTACTGTGTCAAGCATTTAATTAGCTTTTAATTAATTTTCAATTTTATATACCAAATCTGATTCCCACCCACACACTCTTTTCTATCTTTCGTGTAAAATTTATAATTTTTTTTTAAGAAAAAAAATGCAGTCAGCAAAAATAAAAAAAAAAACGTACTGCAACAACAACAACAATTACGTGTAATTAATGAGTCTCTCCCACAACAATGCGACACGAACCCAAAAAAAACAACAACCAAGAAGATGAGGCACAACACAACATCAAAACATTGAAGCAAGCATACATACAAAAAAAAACTTTTCTTGTTTCTCGTTGCAAATCCCTTGTAATCCTTTGGAATCCTTTGGAAAAACAGCAGCCAGAACAGCAGCTAGCATCCTTATGGAAACTTGGAGGGAAATCGTGTCGTTTCGCTGTCGTAGTCTCATTCATTCATTCGTCGTCGTAGTTCTTGTATACTTTATATATTTGTTGCTGCGACACGAATCGTGTCGCTCAGCTGTGCTGTATTCTGTGTGTGTGTGTTAAGATTGTAATTGCATTTCGTGATGTGGCGCTTAAAAAAAAATCGTACAAAAACGAGGACAACAAAATACACGGATCATCATCATGTCGAGCATTGTTGTAACCATTTGTCAGGCATTTACTCTTACGATTAATGCCCCTCTGCGCTCTGACTCCAGACTTTGCCTCCTTATATTTGTACTAATTAATCATTGCAAGAATATATAGCGCCGCTGCTAGCGCCAGCAGCAGAACAATACTCTTGCATAACACAATGCTCTTTTCTCCTTCCTATAATAATTATTATTTTACGCTCCTTTTGATATTGTGGTTTGTGTCATGGGATATGTACATTTTACGAGGTACAAGGTACACACGTACTGTATACCAACAACACGTGTACCTATTAGAGTCCTTACATTATTTTTAATTTATTCTTTTTGAAATTTGTTTTATTTTAGCACCAGAAAATTATAAAAAGGAAGTGAATAGCCCGATTTAATGCTATCCATTTCGTCCTTTAATCTTCTAACATTCTTCTTGCTAAAACGTCATAACTGATGCTACGCTTAGGGTTCAAACACACCAAATTTTGCAAAATTAAAATTTCTCTAAACATATAAATACGGTCAACAATTAATAAAAAAAAAAGCACGAAGAAAACATAAATTTCTCATATATGTACACTAAAATATTCTAGGCTTAGGGTCCGAAAATCAAAACATTTTACGAAAATCAAATTTCTACAAACACAAAAATACGACGTCAATATCCTTCACGAAAGATAAAATTGGACTTCATTAATCGCCATACCCGATACCCATCTTCTTAATTTGGGGGTCCAAACAGCCCCAGTTTTTCAAAATCCAAACATTTCTAAAAACAAAAATACGACAAAAACTAATAGAAAATATATTTTTGTGCTCTCTCAAATCAGTTCTTCACGAAGAAAACAATTAGACCTCATAAATCCTAAAAAAAATTTGAGATTGAGAGGTCTAAGCATTCCAAAATTTTACAAAATTATAAATTCTCTCAATACAAAACTACGACGAAAACTTATAGAAAATATATTTTTATGCTCTTTGAGTTGATATTATTCACGTTGGATACAATTGGACTACATAATTCTTCAAATCTTCTAAGTTAAGGGTCCGAACAACCCAAATTTTGAAAATACATTTTTGTACTCTCTGAATCAATATCCTGGACGTAGAATACAAGTTGACCTCATAAATCGTGATATCTTCTAAGCTAAGGGTCAAAACAACCGCAATTTTCCAAATTTTAAAATTCCCTTAAAACAAAACTAGGACTTTTGCATATAAAAAATATATTGTATGCACTTTGAGTCGATATACTTTGCGTAAAATACAATATCTTTTAACATTAGGGTCCGAAAACCAAAAAAATTGCAAAACTCAAAATTCCTTAAAAACAAAACTAAGACCAGAACTAAAACAAAATAGATTTTTAGGCTCTCTGAGTCGATATTGTTTACGTTGGTTACAATTGGAATACATAAATCTTCAAACCCTCTGGTTTTAAGGTCCTAATACTCCAAATTTTGTAAAAATCTCTAAATGCAAAACTACTGACAAAACCAAAAGAAAATATATTTTTGTACTCTCTGAGTCAATATCCTGGACGTAAATTTCAAGTGGTTCTCATAAATTGTCATATCTTCTAAGCTAAGGGTCCAAACACCTGCAAACGTATACAATTTAAAATTCTCTTAAATCAAAACTACGACCAAAAATAACAGAAAATAGATTTTTGCGCCGTTTGAATCGAAATACTTTGCGTAGAATACAATTGAAACTCAAGAATCGTCATAATCTTATACTACAAGGGTCCAAAAAAAAAACCCAAAATTACAAAACTCAAAATTCGTTAAAAACAAAAAAGAGGCCAAAACTAAAAGAAAATTTATTTTTCTACTCTCTGAGTCAATATCCTTATAAATTGTCATATCTTTTAGACTTAGGGTCCGAACACCCCAAATTTTGCTAAATTCAAAATTCTCTAAAAGCAAATTTCTACCAAAACGAAAAGAAAATAAATTTTTGTGCTCTCTGAGTTAATATCCTACGTGTAGAACACAATTGGACTTCATAAATCCCCATATCCTCTTAACTTGGGGTCCAAATTTCAAAAATCTCTTAAAAAATAAATGCTATTAAAGGCTTTAAGATTTCATAGTTTATCAAGCTCGTGACAGTGCTGCAGATTATCTCATGTCTGCGTTTTCAACCTTTATCTCCCAAAAGCATTATAATGTCGTTGTTCTTAAGAAAGCTTTCATATCTAAATTTAAAACAAAAAATAAAACTTACACTTGAGACTAGACCCACTTAACTAATTTCTTAGACTTGAGTTCTATTATTTTATTTTGTAACCCTAATGATTATGGTCAACATGATGAACACAAAAATATGAGCATAAATCCTACAATACCTTTAACTCATACGCACTCATCCGTAAAATTTTCTTTCAACATAAAATTCCTTTAGAGCCTTTTAGGGTTGAGAGGAAAAGTTATTACTTTGACCTTGACATTCAAAATCCTCTAATCCTTCACATTATAATCACCTTCATTGCTGTAATTTTCCTGTTCTGTGAAGCTTACCTACGTGCTTCTTGTAACAAAAATGATGGCAACTGTCGCACATGAATAAACGGTTTTTCCTCAACAGGGACCTTTTTTTTATCTTTAACAAACTTAAAAAAAAGAAAAAAAAGCTAAAAAAAAATGTGCTTATGCATATATTTGTAAAATACTTTACAAGAATAAATCCTTTTTAATGTTGAGTTTTTCCTTTTCTTAGATCCATCATTCTGGCGCATGTCCTTGACTTTCTATCTGTCATGTCCTTAATTTTCTTCATTTCGTTCCACTGCTCAAGCCAAACACTATCATTAGGTTCAACATATATCTAACTTTCCTATATAGAATAGAAGAAGGGTTCGGATATAAGGATTCTTCTTTTTTTTTTTATAAATAGATGTACCAACATTATAGGAAGGTATGGAAATGGTGATGGTATGGAGCAGGTGGTATGAAAGCACAAGCATTGCATTTTTATATGTGTATCTTAGATGGTTAAATCGGAAAGCTAAACACAACCAGCTTCAGACTTTAGCCGCGTGAAAAAGTAGATTTATCATCTTCTCATAGCTATTGAAAATGTATACCTTCATAGTAGGATCCATGGATGGCTGGAGGGTCGTCCTTCTTCGTCTTCTTCTTGATATAACGAAGATATACCTATATGTGTACTTAGTCAAAGCCAACACACTTCACATTTCTTACACACTCAAGTGGCTGCTGGTACACTTAGTTTGAATTGCTTGCAAATTCTATCTTTAATAGACGCTCCAGAGAGAGCCTTCTTAAGGATTCTTCTTTTTTTTTTTTATTTTCTTCCTCTTTAAAAAGAAAGGTAAAATCTAGATGTGTATACACTCTTGAAGGTATGTACATGATTTTTATTTTTCCGCCTCTTTAGGTCCTTCGTTGGCGGAGAATTACATCAAATAACACTTTCTATTGCTTGTGTGTGTCCATATAACAAGAAAAGTGCAAGCAATAAAAATAGAAATAGAAAAAAAAAGTTTGATATTGCTACAGGATTGGACTGAAGGTATCATCATGGAGGGCGTTAAGACTTCATATGGCCAGATCTTCCAGCTACAGGTTAGATTAGTAAAAAATCTTTCTTTTTATTTTTCGGTACATATTTGAAGTAGCCATATCATATTGTTTTAACTTACCTTTTTTTTTTTCATTTTCTATGGTGGCTATATTTTCCTTTTTTACATGACTTTCAAGGTCCCATTTTCCGTTCCCTACCCTACCAACTACACCAACAACACCTACAACACCAACAACACTAACAACTCTAACTGCACCAACAACACCAGCAACGCCAACAACGCCAACAACACCAACAACACCTACAACACCTACAACACCAACAACACCTACAACACCTACAACACCTTCAACGCTAATAACTCTAACTGCACCAACAACACCAACAACACCAACAACACCTACAACACCAACAACACCAACAATACCTACAACACCAACAACACTAACAACAAAACCAATGCTTAAAACACCTACAACACCAATAACACCAACAACAAAAATAACACATAGTACACCAACAACACCAAACACACCAACAACTAAATATTCTTGTTTCTATGATCCCATTCCCATTAAATTCATTTCCAAATAAGCCTCCATTTTGCAGTTAATCACTTCAATGCAACTTTATCCTAAAAATTTTAGGTAAAAGGTTACTCAAAAACAAACTCACCTAAACTTCAAAACTAGTTAATTTACATCGTTCCCACACTATGTTTGAAGTTCAACCTGAAAAAAGGATAAAGAAATTAAAAGAAAAAAAAACAAATGGAATCCAGTCTGAGTAAAAGCTAGACCAAGAGCTAGCCATGCAGTAAACAAGCCATCAAGCATGTTTGCCATGCAAATAGAGAGAAAAAGTTAAAGCAAAATTAAATAAAAAAAACAAAAAATAAATGAAAGATTGTCCCAGAAAAGCAAACGCAAATATATACGAAATTGTTTTTTAAAAGTTAATCTGTGTCCGAAATCGGTGTGTTTATGTTGAATACGGTTGCGGTGCGACTCAAAAAAAAAAAAAAAAAAAAAAAAAAACAAAGCAAAAATAAACAAAGGCAAACAGTTTTGCTTTTCAAATTTGTTTTATAAAATCACTTTGAATCTAACGAAGAGTTTACAAAACAATGTTGCCATAACTTTTTTTTTTCAAAAACTTAATTTATATTTATTTTGATACCAAGTTCAAGTAATGACTATTTTCTCCTTTAGAAACATGTATCTTCTGAACCGATTATAACTAAATGTTTCATTTTTGTTTTAAGAGTTCTCTGTGAAACAGCTCAGTTGGCAACAGTATTATGACCATTTACTCAATTGTAACTCCTTAGAAACCTTCATAACCACAATTTACAAATGTAAAGAAAAATTTTAAATAGAATTTTGTAGTAAAGGCTATTTTTGAACTTTTACCGTCATCATCAACGTCATCATCGTCTACATTGGCGAGACGATACGAAAACCGTCTCATTTTTCGTCTACAAAAAAAAAAATGAAATGAGACTAAATTTCATCAGAGAGTCGGAAACGGAAAGTTTTCTCGTTAAACGAACAAACATAGAAACTATTACCTAAGGCTTTTATATTGAGAGCTATATCCTTATTTCCGAGTAGAAAACTTTACTTCAAAATCAACTAAAACTATAAGCTTTGACTAAAATGGTATATAATTGAAAATTTTGTGTATAAGACTTCCTCAGAGTAGGTACCTATACCTTCTTTATATATTTACTGAAAATATTTGTATACTTTACCATCAAGACGACTGACGACGACGATGACGAGACGAAATGAAGGTTAATTTTTAATCAAAGTCCAATTTTGGTTATTGCACTGAAGCAAATAGTAAGTTTGCAAAAACTCTTTAACTTAAATTAAAATGAATTCGACAAAGTAATTTGGTAGGAAAAGTAATAAAATCTCCAACTCTCTTTTGTAGATATTTTTTCTGGAGAATAATTTATGAAAGAGGAAAATTAAAGTAGAAGTTTTGAGATTTTATGAGTAGGTACTACTATTTTTTTTTTTTTGTTGAAAAGGATTCTTATTATTGTAAGGATTTGGTCAAACTCTATTCAATCTTTTTTATTATCGTAACCTGCGAACATACGATATCAATGTTTAACATTGAATGTTCATGTCAAAAGTAAGGAATAATAACTGGGGATTTGAAAGAAAAATCCACTTAAGTATCATCTAAATAAGTTGTAGGTCAGTAAAAAAAAATGAATCCACGGTTGAAAAATTTCTTCCCCGAAAACAACATAGTTCTTTTTTTTGGCATTTAAATTCCTTTAAAAGACTCCAGCATGATGTAGCTCGGCATTAAACATATCGAGAAGGTATTTCATAGTGAGTGTTTGAATAGAAATAAACTGACTTTTTATGTCCAAATCAAAAATTATTATCAATCACCAACAAGCACAGTGCCAGAATAAATCAAAATTAAACCAGACTGAGACTATATTTCCATATATTTCTTTAATATCGTTAATATAAGTACATTTCCACATTTCAATCTACATCTTGCAGAAAATATTAGGGTTTGAAATCAACTCACAAATATGAGCTTTTTTAATTCAGGAATACGTCCTTCATAAGAATTAATTGGAAAAGTGCACACTTATCTGGAACCAAATCTCTTGTCTTGCCGTTTTTGTAGTATTATCGCAAGAACCCAAAAACTAACAAAAGAGTCTCTCCCATTCGAATAAAATTATTATTTTCAACTTCCAAATAAATCTAAGTTAAGTCGCTAAGTTCCTTATTTGCCAAAAATCTTCTTCTTCTTTTTCTTCTCCATTATCGACGATTGTCAATATTAAACACACTCTGTATTTTTGGGAAAATCTGCGATAAGTCCAATAAAATCAATTTTTTAATTGGTGCATTACGGATATTATACAAAATTTTTGTTTTTTCGTTTAAAAGGATGTTTTTTTTTTAGGTGTAGACAAAATATGGGTTCTTTGCAAAAAAAAAAAAAAAAAAAAAAACAAGTTATAATAATGATACCCTATTGAAAAACAGCGATTATATTAAATTTGAGATTTGAAGCAGGAATCTAAAGTGTTAATAAGAATTTCTTATGGTTAAAAGTGTGTCATATTGGTTAAAAAAAAAACCCATGGAATACCCTAGTGCAATTTGGTAATGGGAAGAACGTTGTTTGTATGTATTTAATTTCTTAGACGTACTTTAACACACACAGCAACACACAAAAAAAAAGTTCTGACCTGGGATTCAAACTAAGTTTTGTCATATAGTTTTTTGGTCGCTGAAACCGAATCCTAAGTCTGATTTGCCGTATCACGTCAGGTTTTTTAAATACCCCCAAAATATGTCTAAACCAAAAAAAAAATATCTGACATTTTTTGAGGATATCTCAAAAACCTGACGTGTAAAGGCAAACTAGACTTCGGATTCGGTTTCAGCGACCCAAAAACTATATGGTTAACATATTCGCACATCCAGATACAGAACAAAGCAAAGCAAGCTTTATGCATGGTTTAATGAGGTAAACATTTTTTTTTATTGATTTTTGTACCATAAAAATATTGTTGATTTTTAGATTATTTTGACTGAACTATTGGTATTGGTACTTGATATCGTCAAATAGATATCACAGAAATTTAATTTCTAGGCATATGTACAGTACCTTGCCATATTATTAGGCCCAAGCGAAAAAAATACAATTTTTTGCTTCATGTTGCTGAATTTATAAAGTTTTTGTCGAAATATCTTGAATTTTTTGTTGTCTTATTTACTTACTCTTACCATGTAGATACGGATTGACTTAAAAAAATTGAAAGAATTCAAAAATTTTGATAAAAAATAACGTGCAAAAGGGAATAAGCTCCACAAGAGGTTTTCTATGGAATTCATGACCGGAATATTTCCAGACGGATCCAATACTTAAATTTTTGTATCGAGGAATAACGTGACATTCTTAACTTTATGACAAAAGCACCATCTTGCATAAATAGTGAAGCTCTGATCGTCTGGTTATTACTTAAGATACTTAGATTTTTGGCAGTTTATTCTTTCGTAGAAGACCAGACGAGCAGACCTTCACAGTATGTTATTCCAACTTTTTTTAAGTCAATCCGTATCTACATGATAAGTGTAAGTAAATGAGACAAAAAAAAAAAAAAAAGAGTGTGTGTACACATGTACACGCGACTGAAGTTATACTTCTCATTCAGTATATGTAAATGAATTTCATTTGATATTTTTAATTTCTATTATGAAGTAATTAATCCACACTTAGTTTTTTTACATTTTTATCAAGTGAACAGAACGTACGGTATATGGTTAACGAAAGTAAATAAAGTGAGCTGAGCTGATGGTTGAGCTGAGCTGATGGTTGAGCTGAGCTGTTGGGTGAGCTAAGGTAAAGTGAGCTGAGCTGAGCTGTGATGGGTGAGAGGATACATTGATTTTTATTTGGAAAGTATAATGAAATATGAAGATATTTTAAACTTTTATAAAACACAATAGCTTAAGATGGTTGGTTCTAGTTATTAATGGAATTATTTTAACACATGGATATTTTTATAAATAAAACAGATAATTTTTCGTGATCTTTTTTCTTGGTTTTTTTAATAGTAAATATATTTCTATTTTTTTAGTAAAATATTTCTTTTTTTATCAAAAAAAAAATTCCGGTACAATCCGGTTTTTCGACTTTTTTCAAAATTCCGAGAAAATTGCGTTTGAAAGTTGGGGTAAATTTTTTTTCGAAAAATCCCCGAATCTTTGAACGCTCCTGGAAGCTAAACCGCTTGAGAGCAATTTTTGGGAGTGATGCTAAATGATAGCTTGTGTCATGGGCCTACGCTTTGCACATTATCAGATTTTTAAAAAATCGCCTTCCATGTTAAACCGCCACATCATGCCTATTTTATCAGAATCGTGCCTATTTTTTTTTTACTTTAAAGTTCTCCCGGTTTGAGAAAGCGTGGACCTACAGGGATGAGAGTTGTACCCAAATGTAGGTTAGAGTCCCCGCTACCTTTTGGCATCAAAAATTTTTTTTTTTCATTTTTTTCAATCAATTTTTTTTCATTTTCTTCAAAATTCCGCGATATAGGCGTTGGAACGCTTTGATCTAGAGACAGGGGAGTGGTGCCATATGAAAGCTTATATTCTCAGCTACCCGATAGTGGTATAATCCGGTTTTTCGATTTTTTTTTAAATTCCGAGAAAATCGCCTTTGAAAGTTGAAGTAAAATTTTTTTTCGAAAAATCCCCGAATCTTTGAACGCTCCTGGAAGCTAAACCTCTTGAGAGCAATTTTTGGGAGTGATGCTAAATGATAGCTTGTGTCATGGGCCTACGCTTTGCACATTATCAGATTTTTAAAAAATGTCCTTCCATATTAAACCGCCACATCATGCCTATTTTATCAGTATCGTGCCTATTTTTTTTTTACTTTTAAGTTCTCCCGGTTTGAGAACGCGTGGACCTACAGGGATGAGAGTTGTACCCAAATGTAGGTTAGAGTCCCCTCTACCTTTTGGCATCAAAAAATTTTTTTTTTTCATTTTTTTCAAAATTCCGAGATATAGGCATTGGAAGTTGGGGGCTAGCTCAAATTTGAGCTGAGCTGAAATGTGAGCTTTTTGCAACCCTGGCAACTTGCCACATTTAAATTACCACATGCAACTTGCCACATGCAGCTTGCCACATGCAACTTGCCACACGCAGCTTGCCACATACAACTTGCCACATTCAACTTGCCACATGCAACTTGCCACATACAACTTGCCACACGCAACTTGCCACATACAACTTGCCACATGCAACTTGCCACATGCAACTTGCCACATACAACTTGCCACATGCATTTTGCCACATGAAACATGTAACTTGCAACGTGTTGTGTGTTTTATGTTTGCCGTACTGCGGCGTACTGCATTTTTAAATACTAAAGTACTGCCTACTCTAAAGGTGAAACGACAGCCCTGCTACCCAGGGTGATCGCGTCATAATCCCTTTGACATTCTTGTCAAAAAGTAAATTTTCATACTCACCCTCCCATAAGAAGTATAACTTCAAAAATTTAAGATATTTCGACAAAAACTTTAAAAACTGAGCATCGTGAAAATTTGTAGTTTTTTTGCTTGGGCCTAATAATATGGCAAGGTACTGTAAGTCTTTGTAATAATCAATTGAAGAATTGAAGACATACAAAATAGGACAAAATAATGTATGCGACTTTATTGAACTAGAGGTAAAAAGAGGAAAAATTTCGGTCAAGGTCTGAGAGAAACCTTTATTTTGTATTTTTGTATGTTTCGGTCAACCAGTGAGATTTATCGCTGAGAGAAAAAAATAAATCTCATCTGCAAATTTATCAATTGCTAGAGACATGGGAGTGGTGCCATATATGAAAGCTTATATTCTCAGCTACCCGATAGTGGTATGATCGGGTTTTGGATTTTTTTTTTCAAAATTTCGGGAAAATCGCGTTTGAAAGTTGGGGTAAAAATTTTTTTCGAAATCTTTGAAAGCTCCTGGAAGCTAAACCGCTTGAGAAAAATTTTTAAGAGTGATGCCAAATGATAGGTTGTGGCATGGGCCTACGCTTTGCACATTGTCAGATTTTTAAAAAATCATCTTCCATGTTAAACCGCCACATCATGTTTATATTTTCGGAATCGGGCTTAACTTTTTTTTTACCTTTAAGTTCTCCCGGTTTGAGAACGCGTGCACCTACAGGGATGAGAGAGAGAGAAACCGATTGAAAATAAAGGTTGACTGTTATTTCTGGTCTCTGATCTGGAGTTTTCACTGTCCGCTAGTCCCATTTTAAGGGATCAAAGTTCACTAACGAATCGAGGTAACTTTAGGTTTTAGGACTTTACACAGATTGTAAACCACTCCAATACCAATTTGGATACAAAAAATCTGCAGACATACCTAACCTAGGTTAAAGTAAAATAGTTCCGAAATAAAAATTTAAACCATTCGCTATGCAATTTTTTTCAACAACGTCTGTGTAAAATTTTTTAAATAAGTAGTGTATGCGTTATTAGGGTGGACCAAAAAAAATCATTTTTTCATTATTTTAATTTGCTCTACCGATAACTTGTTTTCTCGACACAAAATAATGCTACCCTAATTTTTTCAAAAAAGAATTTTTTTATTTTTTCAATTTTTTCAACAACTACAAAGCATTAAAACATATGGACTTCAGTATTTGATAAGGAATCAATTGTGACACTTTATTTTATCAGCCATTTTTTGTATTGTAATCCACAATCTTGATAAAAATAGTAGGTATATAATGTGTTTTTTTAAACTTTTTTCCCCAATTTTTACTTTTAAATCGATTATTTCAAAAACAATTGATTGAAATAACTTAACTTTAAAATTAGAATAAAGTGTACAGTTCTAGCTTTTGAAAAAGGTATTATTCATAATTGTAAGTGTTGCCATTTATATTTATTATTTAAAGTAATTTTTTAGAAAATTGCTATTCCCGCCTAAACGGAGCCAGATAGACCACCGCTCCCATTGTAAAAAATGATCGTATTTAACTCCTCTACAAACTACCGTTATCAAATCCCGGCGCCCAAGATATAGTACCCTCCCCCATTTTTCCTTCACTTGTTTTGGTACGATCTTTTTTAAAATTTTGTTTTTTTTCTTTTATCAATTTAAGAAGAATTGAGCAATATTAAAGCACGGTTTTTATAGTAAATTTGATGAGGAATACGATAAAAATAATTTTAACCGTTATAAAAAACAGTAAAACATAGTTTTAAGGCTTTTTTGTCGTAATGCAGTAATTTCGACTTCTAACCCCTGGGAATCAGTCAAAAATATTTTTTTTTGAAAAAAGAAAAACTGAAGCAAGTAGACCTATTGAAACTCAATACTTTTTACTCAAACAGCTTTTCGATTAAAAAATTATTTAAGCTTTAAAAAAATTAAAAACTAAAAGAGCTTATTTTTTTTTTAATAAAGGGGTGCGCGCAACCCCTAAACATCATCGAAAAATTCTGAAAAAATTAGGGTAGCATTATTTTGTGTCGAGAAAACAAGTTATCGGTAGAGCAAATTAAAATAATGAAAAAATGATTTTTTTTTTGGTCCACCCTAATGCGTTATGTATGCGTTATGTGGTAGCAGTGTACCTATACAGCTTATCATCTGAGACTATAAGATCAATAAATTAATCATACTTGAAAAGTAATAATATACTTCGAAACCATTGAACCCAGAGAGAATTCAAGAATTTTTATAAAACAAATGATCAAAATTTAACACATTTCTTAGGAATCTTCATTCTTGGCTGAACTAACAACAATCACTTTTCAACTTTTTCTCAATATTACTTAGAAATAGTTCAAAGAAGTATTGATTTAGTTATTATTTAATAATGTATGTTTTTCCAGTTAACTTACCCAAAAAAAAAAAAAAATAAATTATTCTAAAAATTATCTTCTTCAAAAGGATCCTTTTACAATACCTGCAAATAGTTTAGGATTATTCCTTTTTTGAAAAAAGACTGAAAATGCTCTTTAAAGTCATTATAAATATTTAAGGGTGGTAAACATATTACTCATTCATCCAATTTCATTATTGTTAATATTTGTTTTTCAATACAAAGGATATTGCGATGCAATTCCCTTGAAATCATGAAAACCTCAGGCAATGAACAAAATCCCCATAAAAGAAAAATCAGTTAAACAAGAATAAAATTGAAAAAAAAAAACCTTCATGAAAATAATAATTGTTTTTGGTCCTTGATGTCTGATTCTGCTGATGTCTTCCTTCTTTTTTTGCTAAGCGAAAACATTCACAAAACATTTTCATGTTGTTAAGACATAATTATTTGTTTTTTTTCGCAAAAAAAAAAAACATAAAATTGAATTTATGAAAAATTAATTCCTTACTTCTGGATTCTTGTTTTTGCGCGTAAATATTTGAAGAACGTAAAAATTGCTTTGCAAATGGTTATACAAGGCAAGCACATAACAAATACACAGAAATATCTCAAAATAAACTCTCGCATTCGTAACAGACATAAATCAGTTCCGGCAAATTGGCAAACAATTAGCAAGGAAAATTCAAATGTTCTTCTATGGTGAACTGAAAATCTCTTTTTCCGAAAGAAGATGGTTGCAAATACGTGTACAAGGCGGTGCGTTCAGTTCTTTGGGAAATTCTGATGGGCTAATCGACTCGGTTGCGTTATACACACATAAACCAGGTACGTATTTCAAGGATATAACACGCAATCGATGCTATTAGAGCAAACGCAGGAATTTCAAATTGCGTCCCAGAGAAGAGGTCCAAGAGGTTCAAGGATTAAGCGAGGCCGCACGCATAATAGTGAATTTGAGAGGGGAATTTGTAAATGTATAAATGCCAATATATCCTTGCCGAACATATCACAGGCATCAGACCATAGTAAAATATTGATGGTTCGCTTTCACATTGTTTGTATCGTGTTCAGTTATGGGTTGTTGGCTAAATTGAATGGAATGTTAATTAATCAGTTTGCTGTTGAGATCTTTAAGGTTTTGGTTTTGCACGTTTTTGACCATGATAAAATATGCGGAATTAACATGCGAGTTAGTATGAATTAGGTATTTTAGAAGGGATTGAACTTTACCAAGAAAATTTACAAGGAAGGATTTAAAATTATTCAAAAAACACAAATGAGACTCCAAGGACACATCGCTTTTAATCGTTCAGCAAGTTCATGCGACCCTAAAATCGTAAATATCCTTTCCCCCCATTCATCGTCTGGTGGTTATATACATTTAAAATCATTTAATTTCCCAAGTGCTGAAATCCTGAAATCAGTAAATTGGAAAATGCAATTAGAAGAAAAAATCTATTTCTCCCCCGGTGCTCATCAATTTATGGTAAACCTTTTTTTTCTCGGTATTTCTTTTCTTGTTACTGTGCCATTCCTGTATTACTAACTGTCTGGTGGATGGAAATGTTCCTTTCTTGTTCATCGTTTAAGCTCCACTGGATTTCTTATTATTATTTTGCGCCTTCCATCAGTTAGGTATAGAAATGTGGTGTTAGACAATTTTTCGCTTATTTACACAATTCTCATCATCAACCCCAGCAACAGACAAAAAAATTAAATTATCTTCAGTAACTAATTGAAAATTTATGAACTGGATTTATTTTTTAAATTAAATGGTGTAGCTAGAAATGTTAAGATGTTACATTTTGATTAGGGTTGTCTATTTCTATTTTTAATTTTTTTAAAAGTTCTTTTAAAAATAAGCTGAAAGGTATGGGTTATTGAGTACTATTATAGGTAACTGTGATTATTTCTGATGTCAAGGAAATACTTGTAGGTTAACTTGGAGACAATTTCACCGCTGAACTTTGGGAAAAACCTACTTTCAGAAGACTGAAAGTTTTTAAGTGAAACTCCGCTATAAAGATAAATAGAAACAAAAAAACCACACAAAATATTACCGTAGTAATAGGAAATATCGAATGATTTGAACTATCGATAGTTAGTAACTGAATGATTTGAACTATCGAATAGTTCATTCAATCATTCATTTATTCATTCGAATGAAAACTATCGAATAAAACTATCGAATAAACTATCGAATAAACTATCGAATAAAAAAAACCTATTCGAATGAAAAAACTATCGTATAAAAAAACTTTTTCAATAAAAAAATTATCATTTAAGAAAACTATAAGAATGAGAAAACTATCGAATAAAAAAAACTATCGAATAAAAAAGAGGTTGTCTGTAAAGCCGGTTTACGGACGATGATTTTACGTGATAACGTCGTCAGAAAACAGGTTGTGTGTTTTTGTTTAAAATGAGTCAATTGAACAGATTACTTTTTTCAAACAATCATAATTTACAAGAAGAAGCTAAAAAAAAAATACCTTTTTTATTTTCTCTTTACATTAATTTTTTTATTTCAAAAGCTTACAAAAAAAAATTATGCAATTTAAAAGCCAAGTATTTCTTCTTTTATTTTTAAATTTTTATAATGCGCAAAAAGTATAAAAATAATTTATTGAAAACATTCATTTTCATCAAAGAAAGCAAGGAAAACATGAATTTTTATCTTCTCACGCCATTAATTCCATTTTTTTTAACTAACAACCTATAAAAAATTTTATACCATCTGAAAGCTTATTGTTTTAGCTCAAAATATATATATATCGATCAGGTCTATGAGACATCTACAAAAAGAGCTAGAATTTTTTAAACTCGATCAAATTTCATTAAAAAAAGCAAAAAAAAAACATTTATTTCTATGTTCTCAGGCTATTTAATCAATTTTTTTGTTTGACAATCTATAAAAAAAACATGTGAAAGCTTATTATTTCACCTTTCAAATGACGTATCAATCTCATTTCAAATATGCCTACAAGAGAAGTTAGAATTTTTTAAAGTCAACCATGTCGAATTTCCAGACTGAGATTACGGTACTTCCCACACTGGTGGCTGTTCATGATCAACAGATCTCCACTGGTGTTTTGAGGTTTTTCGCAAGTTTCTTGATTTAACATTGTGCAGCTTGTGGTTAGTCCACCGTTATGTGTGATATTCCAAATGAAAGGTAATTGTATCAGAATGCTCATAAAAGTTTAATAAAATTTCTATCTGCTCTTGGTCAAAAGTTATAACCTGTTGAATTCTAAAATTTTATTTTACCGTTATCTCAAAATTGTGTTTACGAAAATGATTGAAATTTCGCACACATATAGTCGTAGTCTATCATTACTCCATATACAGGGTGTCCCAAAAGTAATGGATCAAACGAAATATGCTGATAGGCCAACTTAAGGGCTCTCAGAATTTGGTAACTTGTTCATCTCAAATCCTTACGGTTTTCGATTTAATGCAGTTTTTGTGAAATTTCGAAAAATCCCGACTTTGCAACAGTATTTTGCTTCCTCCGCTCATAATTGATTTTTGTTTTTTACAATTCTTTCACTAAAACATTGCCAAATAACAAAAAATAATTATTTAATCAAAATATTTTTTATTTCATATGCCATTTTGCTGCAAATTAATTAACAGTTCCATGTTTTATAAAAACTCAATTTCTTAATTTTTTTTCTGAGCAACACCCTGAAAAAAATTTGTATGGTGTGACACAGGTTAATTATTTTAAAAACTTTCCGTGTTATTGCACTTTTCAAAAATGTATAAAAGTTTCCAAACTTGAAGTTAGATCGAAAGATATTACAATTTAAATGCAAGAAAACAGGCCTTTTCAGAGAAAAATAACAAAGAAAAATAAAAACATTTCTTCGACTGTTGTTTGTTTATTTCTTTTTGAATAAAAGTCTCGATTTTTGTTTGTTATTTTGCTCTGAAAACCCCTGTTTTTTTGCATTAAAATTGTAATATCTTTCGTTCTAATTTTAACTTTGGAAATTTTTATACATTTGTGAAAACTGCAATAACACGGGAAGTTTTTAAAATAATAAACCAGTATCACACCATACAATTTTTTTTCGGGATGTTCCTCTCAAATAAAAGTTAGAATTTGAGTTTTTATAAAACATGGAACTGTTAATTAATTTGCAGCAAAATGGCATATGAAATAAAAAATATTTTGATTAAATAATTAATTTTTGTTATTTGGCAATGTTTTAGTGAAAGAATTGTAAAAAACAAAAATCAATTATAAGCGGAGGAAGCAAAATAGTGTTGCAAAGTCGGGATTTTTCAAAATTTCACAAAAACTGCATTAAATCGAAAACCGTAAGGATTTGGGATGAACAAGTTACCAAATTCTGAGAGCCCTTAAGTTGGCCTATCGGCATATTTCGTTTGATCCATTACTTTTGGGACACCCTGTATAATATTCCTCTATCTATTAAAGAAAAAAAGATAAAAACAAAAAAACAATGAAAATCGGTTAAAAACGCCCAAAAAAACTGTTTTTTAAACACATATTTTTCTCCGTATTCAGTCAAAACTCTTTTAACGATTCCACGATTTTTTGCACGTGTATGCGCATTTATCAGCCCTACATGTCCCATATAACTTGAGATTTTTTGAACGCTCCAAAAAAAAGCTAATAATCAAAAACTACCCAAAAATACCCCTACAAAAGTAGGTATTTTTCAAAAATTCATAATTCGAAACGCAGAGTGTTGGAAAAAAATCCGTATGAGACGCCTAATTTTTTTTTCCTTCATCTTTCACCTGGCACCTTTAGAATTGTCAAAAAAAAGTTTCCCCTACCCAAAATCAACATTTTGTCATACCCACAACACCTGATCAACGTTCAAACAAAACGTTATAGCGGAGTTACCGAATTTTTTAAAATTTGTTCTTAAATGCAGTTATCCTTAAATCAGTCTCTTCTATCTATAACAAAAAGAATCATTTCTCTACGATCACGCGTTTAGCCCAAATTTCATCTTTCCGTTTTATCCCTGTTTACCCTATTAAATGACAGAATTTTTGAAAATCCTTCATTTGGATTAAGCTTTAGGTTATTATCTTTCAAATAAGCTATAGAAGATTTTTGTATCTCTAATAGTTTATTTTTAATATTGAATTGAATTTGCGAAAGTGCGAGAGTGTAACGCTAGAAAATGGCGTCACTTTTTTGTAGTGGCTGCCATGGTTCATCGATTTATAAGACGTTATCACGTCAAAAAAAAAAAATCAAAATTTATTTGTAAAATAAATAGTTTAGCCCAAGTAACCTTCGGCAGGTTTTTTTTGAAATTGCAATTTTTCATTTTTTTGGAACAGGGAGCACGTAAAAATCGGCACATTTGTTATTGTAAGTCTTATCTAGTCTTAAATAAAAGGTTTTCTTCTAAATTTTGTTGAAAAAATACAAATAAGTAAGTTTTAACAAAGTTTTGTTAGAATCTTGTAAAAATTAAAAAAAAAAAAACTGAGGTTATGTAAAAAAAAACTTGCTAACCCGCGGTTATCTTAAATATTGTAAATTTAATCCCACATATTTTTCTACAGAAAAGTTTCCAAAATGTGTCTTCAATTTGAACTAACTTAAACCAACTATTTCCAAAAATTGAATTATTGGTACAAAAGTCATAAAATTAATTTTTCCAACGACTTTTTATAAATTTGAAGCAAATAAACGTAAACCCTCTTTGTCATTTTAACTATTTCAAAATTTACCGACTCCAATAAAAAATAATCCATCGAATTAAAGTTGATTCTTTATTATCAAAAAATTAGTCAGTTTTTTAATATAGACTTTTATAATAACTTTGTGATTTATGTCATTAAAGTCGAAAAGTTGTCCCTTTAAAAACCAAAAATCTAGTTCATTTTCAAAATCATAAAAACCAAAAAGAAAAAAATTCCATAGATTTGTCCTGGGTTATTATAAATGAGTCTGTGCAAACTTCGTACAAGTGCAATAAAAATATCTCATCATGTCGAACTTCAACCTTTTATAGTATTTTAGTATCCAACAACGACGATGAACGATGAGAAGAGATGAGTGAGGCTCTTCCATAAGTCCTTAACGTACGTTAGTTGTGCAAACATTAAATTATTAATGACTCATTGTGTGCGTTCTTCAAACCCCATAATGTAATTTTCTGTGAGACTTCATATAAGACGTCTCTCTATAAATTTATGGCGTATATGTGTAACTGTAAAGCAGTGATACTGTCACACAACTATTGTGTTCACTCATTAAAACTTACTTTTATAACAGCTTTTGCTACTCCATAAATACAACGAGACTTTCCGCACCCCAGGCACTCACATCGCATCCGGCCAAGTGTCACTTTTACAACGAATTGTTTTCACATTTAGCTCCAAATGATGGGTTCTTCAAATTTGGCCAAAGTAAAAGGATCAACATTTCGCCACTTGGGAATTTTGCACAGAAAAAGCAAATAGCAAAACGAAATGGATGAATAAAAGATAGGAGGAAGGACTCGTCAAACACATTCCCATCATAAAGCTGCTGCACTTATATATTTTCTTGTGCGACTTGCCTTCTCTATAAAAAAAAACCTAAGTACTCTGAGAAAAGGATGATTGAATAGCACCTTTATGAGCATTCATGACGGAACATGGACACACCAGAGATAGAGCGTGGATTCATCATCGTCAGAGCCTTAGAAATCAAGTCAAGAGAGAAGTAGGTAGTAGTTGACATCATCATCATCATCATGACTTTCGTCATTCGCGTCAGCTAGGCCAAAACCATCATCGTTTATTCCCATAGTTTAGGCGAGAGAGGTATATCTAGTTTACAGGCGGAAGTTGACGAGATATGAATAAGGACATCATTATGGAGTAGTTGTAGTAGTAAGTTCCTACCTTTTACATCATATACCTACTAGAAAGGTCCTACCCATACACTCTTGTATCTATACATTCTTGTACTTTTGAGGAGTTCATCTTCAAGTATCTCAGAGCCCAAGTCTATGGCTGAAGAGATAAGCATCGTGTTTTTATGCATCAAAACAGGAACATCCTTTATATATATATTTTTTTCTATTCCTTTCAATTTGAATTCAAAGCAAAGCAGTTCTAGTATTATATCATCTACACTGGATATACTGGATTGTAAAGAAAAGAATGTTGTTTGCCTTTTTTACATCAAAAATGAGAGAACGAAAAAAAAAAAAAATGAGAAAGAGAAATGAAAAGCTCTGAAAGGATGAGAAATATTTGCTTCTTGAAGAAAAGTGCACGATTAGATTGCAAGTAGGTACTTCCTACTCGTGCGTGTTGATCTTTCGTAAAGTTCTTTAGAATGAAAAAAAAAAAATAGAAAAAAAAAATGTTGCTACAAAATTTCAAAAGAATACCTTATTTATGTGTACAGTTAGTTAGTTTTTTTTTTTTTTTGTAATTTTTTACTTCTTCTTTAAGTGATTCAAATTGACCTTTTACTTAAAATGAAAGATGTAATAATATAAATTGCTTCGTAATTTTAACTTTTTGATACTAAATTTTTATGAGAGAGATAAAATATGGTCAAAGGACTTGCTTTGTGAAAACAAAAGTGTCCATGTTTTAAAGGACTTGATTGATTGTAATGAAACAAATTTTTTAGTGGTATTCTTTTGAGAGTTTTTATCAATATTTTTAAAAATAATTCTCTTATTGCAGTGATTTGATAATTAAATATAGTTTTAATTTAAAACGTTCTTTGGCGAAAATGACGCGCGTCACTTATGGAAAATAAAAATGATGCAAATTTTCTAATATTGGCGCACGTCACTTTTCAAAAATGACGCTGTTGGAAAATGACGCTTTTGGAAAATGTTTATCATTTGTTTATTTTCAAAAGGTACGCGTGTCACTTGTCAAAAATTACGCTTTTGAAAAAAGTGACGCGTGTCACTTTTGGAAAATGAAAATGATGAAAATTTTCCAAAAGTAACGAGCGTCATTTTTTAAAAGTGACGAGCGTCATTCAAAAGCGTCTTTTTTGAAAAAAAAATTATGCGTCACTATTGAAAAATTACTTTTGAAAATTGAAGTGCGTCAATTTTAAAAAAGATAGAGCAAGTGAATGGATATTTAAATGTTTCTGAAATATCTACCGTTTTTTTTTTTTGACGTGATAATGTCTTATAAATCGATGAACCATGGAAGCATTAACGAAAAAGTGACGCCATTTTCTCCCGTTCTACTTTGCAGTGCGGCAAAAATTTATATTAAAGATTAAAAATAAAATATTGGAGATACAAACATTTTCAATAGCTTATTTGAAAGATAAAAACTTGTAGTAGAATACAAAATGAAGGATTTTTAAAAATTCCGTCACTTAATAGGATGATAAATAGGGGTAAATCAAAATTGCAAAAAAGTGGATATTTTCTAAACGTGACATTGTAAAATGTTGAATTTTTTTTAATCGATAGCTACATTTATTGAAAGGCTGACAATAGTATTGAAAAAATTCTCAAAAATTTCAAAACCAAGTTATAAATGGTTTTTTAAAGCTAAGACATGAGGTAGACCTTTGACAAAGTAGTGATTATATAGGTAGGGGGAAATTTTTTGACAATTTGAAAAACGTCGTTCGAAAAAAAAAATGGGAAAATTAGTTTTCAAAATAAAATTTTCACTTTAAAATTCAGTCACAACGGGTATTTTTTTGATTTAAAAAAAAGACGTGGGTCACCTGAACCCACCGCATCAATAAAGGGTTAACCGTTACAGATAAATAAATGAAATTTACAGTGTAGATAGATAATAAGAAAAACTATATTTGTACAGAAAATCAATCAATTTCGTTAACACAATTTTGAGATAAGGGTAAAATAAAGTTGTATTTTTCAACATGTTCTTTTTTTTATCTTGAACACATAAAAATTTAACTTTATTGAGCATGATGATAATATTACCTTTAATTTCATATATCACACATAACGGTACATTTACTACAAGCTACACAATATTAAATTAAAAAAACTTCAGAAATACCTCAAAACACCTGTAGAGATCTGTTGCCCGTATTCTCAGTTTTAAACTGTTTTTGTAGGCATCGAAAAAATATGATTGAAGCTTCATATTAAAGGTGAAATAATAAGCTTTCTTATGATATAAAATTTAATTTATTTTGTCAGAGAAAAAAATTGATTTAATGGCATGCGAAGATAAAAATGATCGATATTTTTGCTTTTTTTGATGAAAAAATTCTAGCTCTTTTTGTAGATGTCGCACAGACATGGTCGATATAAATATTTTGAGCTGAAATAATCAGCTTTGAGATGATATAAAAATTATTAAAGGTTGTTGATAACAAAATTGTTGATAACAAAATTGATTTAAAAAATATTTGATTTTATTTGCTTTTTTTCATGAAAAATGATTGTTTTTAACCCTTTCGGACCCATGCTATGAAAATTAATAAAAAAATGTTTTTTTTTTTCAGTATAATCGTATCAAAAACATCACAACTAAGAAATATGAATACCAAAAAGTTATTTTCCAAAACAATAAATAGCAAAATTAATGTGTTACTCTCATGTTACATGTTAGTAACATGCACTGCCTATGACCACCAAAAAAGTCGGACAACTGAGAAAATAACTTTTTATAGAACAATAATTTAATAATATATTCTACTTTTTCTAAGCCAAAAAGCAAAACACTTTCTGGATTAACTTTTTTTATATCTTTTTTTTCAAAATTATGACCATTTACAAAAAAAAATTTTTTGCAAAAAATAATAAGAAAAAATGTGAAATTCAGTTCCTTTTTCGATAAAAAAAAATTAAAGGTATGATATTTGATTAAATTTGTGTAAAATTCCAGTAACTAGGCATCATTATCTTTCAATTAAGCCATCGAAACCAAAAAAAAAATGTTTAATGGAATATTTTTTACGAATTTAAAAAAAAAAAATGTTACATGAGAGTAACGCTGGGTCCGAAAGGGTTAATAAATTATTTTTATACTTTTTACGCATTGTGAAAATTTAAGTATGGCTGTATTCTTTACAAATATTATACTTTTTAATGGTGTAATTATTTTGTAAGCTTTGCATGTATACAAAATTGATACCTATAATGAGAAATGATCTTTTTTTTTAAAAAAAAAAAGCTTACAACCTATTTTCTTATGACGTTATCACATAAAATCATCGTCCGTAAACCGATACCACTTTTGTTATAAAAATAGTGTATTATAGCTCTTTTATCGAAACTTACACAAATCTTTTAATCATCAACATTATTAACCTTTTATTTAAATTTTTTTTCAATTTGTCTTTTTTTTTCTCAATTTTAAGTGGATAGATAAATATGGATTTAATCCATTGGCAGGAAATGTCACTCAACGACCATTCCATCCTTCGTCCTTTTTTAAATTATTATATTTCATAAATTCTCCTTAATTCCATTCATTTTTGCTTCTAACGACTCAAAAATGTTCTTATATCAGGAAAATCTAAAGAAAATATAATAAGTGATTGTTATTAATATTTAAATAGCACCTAGCTACTCGTAGGTATACTTTTTACTTAGTACATCAATCATCTAAAAACTCAGACCCAAAATTCATTTGATAAATCCTCCCTAAAATTATATTATTGCTCACCTTCTAAAAATTCATAATATTATAAGCAGGAATTTCTTCAACCTTTAAGATGAGCTTAAAAGAGCATTTCACAACTCGTTATGGCGATAATAGAGGGACTCGGCGCACGGGTGAATCTCTCTCGATTCTATATTCATTATTTACCTTTTCATATACCTACGTTTTCATGGTGAATTTAATGCTTTTGGTTCGTCCTTTTGCTAGAAGCATATCCGCCCCCATTTAGACCTGTGTCGGTCGGTCGGTTCGGCCCATAGTGTGCCAGGATAAAATTTATTTATATTCCTTCTTCTTTTCGCATTGCCCCAATAATTAATTCGCATTAATGACTCTGCAATTTCTTAAAGGCTCTCTCTCTTTTGTTATATAGACTCATCGTTGCCGTTACCGTCACCATCATCACACACAGTCACAGTAGTTATACCGTCACCTTCCATCGTCATCATCATCATCATGGTCGTCATCGGCTAAAATCCATTAAAATGTGGGCCATTGTAATGGTTACCGGTATGTCCTCTTAATCGGCCCGGTAATTAGCAATCAAATTAATGAAACTGTTTCGACTAAGCCTTTTCGTGCACGTGGATGTATATGTATGAGTGGTATCTATGTATTTGTTGGAATATAGTTTACGTTTCAATTGTAAACTCTCAATTAGGCTCCAATGTTGCCTCCTTTTCACATAGAGAAACTCCTTTAGATGAGCCTTTTCTCGTTTCGACCACGGGTCAATGGAGCCACACGATAGCGCACACCAACCAAACGACACATACCGGATGTGGCCCTATACTATATCCGAAGCATATAAATCTAGAATTTATACACATTAAGCTGGGCCATCGAAAAGGATGTGCGGAGGTGCGCACTGACCGCCTGCGATCACCCTTATAGTGCAGTTAATTAATTACTGATAGAGGACGTCCGCCAGGGAATTCAATTTAATGAATTGTTCACTCCATGAATAGATAGATACCTTCAAAGTGGGTTATATGGGCAGTGCCCTGGTGGGGATTACAATAGAAATGATTTAGTTTTAGTTAGAAATAATGGCATTTTTGTTGGAGTTTTGTGAGTAGTGTGAGTTATGTGTGTGATGGTTAAGGTCGGATTTTATCAAGTCAAAAGTATTTTTTTATTCTTTTAATTTTCGTAGTTTTTGGGAAGAGTATTGATATTAATATGATTAAAGAAATAAATTTTGAAGTCTATGTAGTATCTACAAGTTCAATAGTTGAAATTTGATGTTGAGTGATGAGTTAAGAATTATTATTATTAAGAATTATGAATACGTTTTAGAAAAAATCAAATATAGGGTAAAAGCGGGTGAGATGGCATACCTTTTTTGTTTTTGTCATATTTTTCAAAGTAAACCACATTTCATATTTCTAACAATGCAAAAATGTTCTATATTCAATATCCAATGTATTGTTTGTTTTACAGAATTTTAAATTTTAAATTCGTATTTTAATTGAATATAGAAAAAAAGTTTAAAAAACCATCTCCCCTTATAGGGTGGGTGAGATGGCGCATGAGTTTGTTTTAGGTTTCTATTGACAAATTCATTGCACAAATGGTTGAACGATGTGAAGGAGTCAAGCACCAATGCATGCTGTATAATAAATAGCAACTAGTCGTCTTTTTTATAAAATTTGAACTTGGCTGAATTATTTAAAAAAATATTTTGAGGGTGATATGGCACATGCTAAAACTATACTCAATTAAAAAATTCTAGTAGGGAATGCGCCATTTCCCCCGCAAAAAACTGCGCCATCTCACCTTTTTGCGCATAACTTATATTCGTAAGCACCCATAAAAAGCAGATAGAACTAGAGCTCAGATTTCACACGCAATGCATAACTTATACTTTCTTGTATGTATTGGTGTATCAAGGGCATCTAAGATCCCAACGACTCACAAAATATCGGAACAAAAAAAAAGGGCGAAAAAAAAATTCGAAAAAAATCATCACATGATTTGCTTTGAAATTTTTTTTTATTTTTTGTATCACAGGTAAAGAAACGATTACTGGCTACTTCGATTTAAAATATTTAAAGAAACCTAAAAATATTTTTCGTACATTTTTAGAGCAATAAATGTAAAAGATATTTAAAGTGCGCCATCTCACCCGCCGCGCCATATCACCCGCTTTTACCCTATGTATGTTTCAAGTCCATTTAATGCATTATACACTTACCTAGAAAAAAAAAATCATGTGTGCAATTCACATGTGGTAGAAGTGAAACCTTAAAAAATAATTTTTCTTGCAAAAAAAAAAAGAGAAAAAATCTACCTATAATTTGTATTCTATCACCTTTAAATATATGATTTTTATATGTATGAAAACCTATAATTTTATATCATCTGAAAGCTTATTGCTTCAGCTCAAAATATTTATATCAACCATGTCTATACAACATCTACAAAAAGAACTAGAATTTTTTTAACCCAATTACTTTTTATCAAAAAATCAAAAAAATTAATCTTTTTTCTCTTCTAACACCATTAAATATATTTTTTAAATGACAACCTAAGTTTTATATCATCTGAAAGCTTATTTCAACTTTTATATGACGTATCAATCATATTTCAAAAAAAGTAAAAAAAAATTTTAAAGCCAACTATGTCGAAATATCAAGCTGAGATTACGGTACTTCCTACACTGGTGGCTGGTCATCGTCAACAGATCTCCACAGGTGTTTTGAGGTATTTTTCAAGTTTTTCGATTTAAGATTGTGTAACTTGTGGAGCTCTCACCGTTATTTATGATATATCAAATGAAAGGTAATATTATCAGCATGCGTATTAAATTCAAATAAAATGTTTATGTGATCTAGATCAAAAGATATAACGTGTTTAGAAAAAGAACATATTTTTACCATTGTTATCTCAAAATATTGAATATAAAATTAATTTAAATTTTGCACAGTTATAGTTTATTTAATTACCTACCTATCTACAGTATAAATTTCATTTATCTATCTATTAAAACAAAAAAGTTACCTATAGTCAATTGATTTTTCCTGTCGCTTTTTGGTTTCATCTTTATCAAATCACTACGATACTAAAAAAGTTTTGATTTAAAAAGTTGCGCCCTTTTTGAAGTTTTGCAATAAAAATTTATATTTAAAATAATAAATGTCTGGTATGATTAAAAGATGCCCCATATAAATAAAATAGATGAATTTATGTTAAAGCTTATTCGAGGACACGTTGCAAGAGCGATGGCTTCAATCAATAGCTTCATTGTCGGGGCTTGTTATCCTATTCAAGAAAACGTCAAGACAGTATGTTTTAGTTGGTATATTTCGCCACTTTTGTGTGGGTTAGTGTGGGTCACTGTGTCGAATGCGTAATTTTTTTATATCAAAAAACTTCAATAAATTTTTTATCCTTGACTAAATCAATTTATTTATTTAATTTTTACTTCTGATTATTTTCTGATCTCTATCAATAACTGTTAATTTCATATTTTACAAGAGTAGTGCAACGCCATAGAGCCGGTTTAGAACGCATTTTTTCTTATATTATAGGTATCCTTCCCATATTTTTACTTGCGATATAGGTACTATATATCAAGTTATGCATTCGTACAAAAAAAAAAGTTGAGATAACATTTTTCCATGACATTACGATGGTAGACAATGCCAAAAAAGTGGGTCCCGGAAGTCCGTCTGTCTGTCTGTCTGTCTGTCTGTCTGTCTGTCTGTCAGTCTGTCAGTCTGTCAGTCTGTCAGTCTGTCAGTCTGTCAGTCTGTCAGTCTGTCAGTCTGTCAGTCTGTCAGTCTGTCAGTCTGTCAGTCTGTCAGTCTGTCTGTCTGTCTGTATAAGGAGCTACAGCCTAAACGGATGGACCGATTGATGTCAAACCTGGTATGCAGCGTTATTTGGCGACTCTCCAGAGGGGTTTTTGGAATTAATATTTTTGGACCAAAAATAACCGTACTTGTCATATACCGATTTTAGTAAAATTGAAATATCTCGAAAACGGCTCCAACGATTTTGTTTAAAAAATTCAAGTGTTAGTTTAAAGCTTAGGTCTATCTTCTAATGAAAAAATTTTTTTTTGAAAATCATTATTAACGGTACCTGCCATAGAACCGTTTTTTCAAATCCGATTATCTCCAAAACTGCTTATTCGATTTCAACGAAACTTTTTGTGAAGAAGCATTTATATAATTTAAATATAAACCAAAAATAAAATTTTGGAAAATATAATTTTTGGATTTTTAAAAAAATTTTGAAAATTTTTTTTTGAAAAATCAAATTTTCGAAAACGATACATTTAATTCTTTTGAAATTTTGTTTTTAGATGTTGATTAGTGATTTCTACAAAATGGCATACCAATTTTATTTTTAAACTTTTTTTCCAAAAAATTATTTATAAAAAATTAGTTTTTTAAAAAACGGCTCTAACGATTTTGTAAATTTTTTTTCTAAAAATGCATGTTAACATATCAATTAAAACTGCATACTTGTTTTGGAGGGCAATTTAATTTCAGATTTTATTTTATTTTTTTTTTTAAAACGAATTTTATTTTTTTTTTCCAAATTTCTATATAAAAAGTCTTAAAAATTTAAACAACTTTAACTCTAAGAGCAAGTTCGTGCGACCCCAGTCGTGCATTTTATTTTTTTTTTGGACTGTATTATTTATGAATTTATTTTCCAAAACAATTTTTGGCTTTTTGGGGCCAATTGTAGATTTGACTGTCTCTTCGAAAAAAAAACAGCCTTTTCCCTAAATTTTTTTTAATAGACTGTTTTAGTCCTTGGCTCATTAAAACAAGAGTTATTAAAAATTTTAAATGAATTTTTTTTAAACTTTTTCGTATAATAATATGAATTTAAAAAAAAAATTTGGCCATAAATATTATCAGATGAATTGTGAAGAGGAAAAGGTAATATTTATTACAGTTTTGAATAAAAAAATTAAAAATTACTTCATTTTCATGAATTTTTTTTTTGATAAAAACTGAATTTTTGCATTAAAATAATTGATTTTCTCAAAGACTTAGGCAAATAAGAACTTTAAACTTTTGCTATTCATCTTTCAACAAAAAAAATGCAATTGAATGAAGAAAAAATAACTTTATATTTAAATGTTGAACTTAAAAAAAAAAAAAAATAAGTTAACTTTTTTTTTTTTTCAAAACTTCTATTAAAAAAAATTTTTCGAAAATGGAATATTTTTTAACTTTTTCATAAACTGCAATATATATTGTGATTTTCTTTTATAATTTCAAATCATAATAAATGTGGCCAAAAAATTTGCAAAATAAATGAAAAATATTACGCAAAGGTTTTAAAAAGAAAATGTTTTTTTTTTTTTTCAAAAGTCTGAGTTTAATTGTAGGTGTTGCCGTCGTGTTCAAATATTTTTTTTTGTGTTTGAAGTCAATTTGTGAGAAAATTGCATTTATCGCCTAAACGATGGAAGATGGTCCTTCACTCCTATACAGTTGTTTTCCTTTAATTGCCTAGACAATCTTTTGGCAAAAGTAAATTTATGAAATTTAAGCAAAATTAAAAAAAAATTAATATTGAAATTTTTTGAGCTTTAGTTGCTCTAATATACATACTGAATGTTATTCATGATTCCTAAATACTTTTTTTTACTAGAAAACTAAGTTGAAAAAAGGTTAGAGAGTACAACAAAGGGTAAAAGATGATTTAAAGGTATATGTGGATGCAGTTGAATTTGTATTGATAAGTTACTTAAATTGCACATTCACCCCTGCCTATAAAATTATTTTATGTCATGTCTCAAACTTCGCTCTAGTTTTCATCTACATAAACACATGTGTTTGCACAAAATTTTATTCTTTGTTGATCCTTTTTTTTTTAATAAAACTCAAACAAAACAAAAAACAGATAATTTTAGGAAACGAACAAGTTTCGTTTTATTACAAAACAATCAAACAACGATTAATGACTAATGTGAATGTCCTCTTTTTACTCCATCGGCTTTTGTAATCCTTTTCCCATGCTAAACGTCCTCTATCTCTCTCTTTGTATATCCTGTTGTATTCGCTCTGCTTCTATATTCCCAAAATGCAAACGAAAATTTCATGATAAATGAGAAACCATTAGTTACTCATCTTCCTGTTTCAACACACAAATATGCTCCTCATCTTGTATAGTATAGATCTAAATACACAAATAGCAGAAATGTAACTGTACTTTCTCTATAATAAAGGCAGCAAGAGAGGAAAAAGGAGCACAGCAGCAGCTTATCTCGCCCTGTATATATATGCACACAAATAATAATTTCCTCGGCAATTCAGCAAACTAATGGCGAAATAAATTTGAAATGACATCTTCCTGTGTTCTGGATCTGGATCTGTTAGTAGAGAAGGATCTCTCTCTGCTGAATTCATCGCGCTATGTTCGTTGAATATAGTGCTTCGTGTTCCTTGCCCAAGTCAATCCCCTCTCCAACAACACTTCTCTAGGATGCAATTACAGTTTTGGAGAATTTTTATTGTTGTTTGTTAGAATTTTGTTAAATATGAATTGCTTCTTGGTTGAATTTTCAAAATGTCCTCCAAAAAAAAAAAGGAAAACGGAAGGTTGCATCCTTGCAGTGAAAAATTTCATCCATTTGATATATCTTTTTGATAGTTGAGGTGGTGATGAAATGAAAGAAGGAATCAGTCCAGGCGGGCCATTTAATGGCCCATTTATACACTTCTTTTGAAAAAGATAACTAATTTTAGTTTTGTAAAATTGGAAAAATGGAAGAATGAAGGACCTTTTAGTTTGTCGAATGTAAACCTGCATTACAAGAATCTTGCTACTTGAAAATCTTTTTTATCTAATATAATTATTGCATTTTTCAAAGCATACCGGCATTTAAACGTCCTCTTTCTCTCTCTCTCTGTATTTCTTCCTTTTCTGTGTTAAAAAAAAATTCTTATGAGAATGAGAATGATATGGAAACAATGTAAAACAGGAATCTCTCTGTTCACTGACCCGAATTTTTTTAATGAGTTTGTTAATTGTTATCCTTTTCTTCTTTTTTTTTTTTGTTCGCATTCATATCAAAGCAGGAGTAGGTACCTAGTGGATGTCCTTTTCGGAATTAATTTTTAATGAAATTTTGATATCACAGGAAAGTTAATTCTTTACCTTTAGCTAATTTTTTGCTTGAGTTGTGATACAATCGAAAGGTAAGTATAAAGAATAAGGATGAAATGAAATTGGTAGTGATGTGCATTTATGAAAGGACAGTTGGAATGAGAATATGAGTGCGGGTTAATTGAGTCAAACATTATTATTATTTGTATTTCTTTTTCAGCTGAAGTGTGTCATACATTCAATGCTCCAGATAAACCTTATTTCCATAGAAATACACATTTTTCTTATATAAAGATGTGGTTTTTAATAGATTAATGTTCATCTGTTCCAACATAACTTCTAAAGTACTTATCTTAATTTGAGAAATGAGGTACCGTTAGAAGCGTCTTGCTTTGTCACTGGTTATAGATCATTCATTAAACTGAATATGGTCAAATCTAGAGTCAAAACTCGAGAAATAATTTATGTTTTAATGGATGGACTTTGACGCCAGAGATCTGGGTTTTTATTCCAGCCGCCACCACTTGACATAATTTTTACTTGCAATACAGGAACTATATATAAAGTTATGCATTGGTACAAAAAAAAGTTTTTCCATGACATTACGATGATGCCAAGTGAATGCCAAAAAAAAGGGGTCCCGGAAGTCCGTCTGTCTGCATTAGGAGCTACAGCCTAAACGGATGAACCAATTGACTTCAAACTTGGTTTTGTAACGTTTTTTGGCAACTTTACAGAGTGCTTTTTGGAATTAATTTTTTCGGACCAAAAATAACGGTACCTGTCATAATATATCAATTTTAGTAAAATTGAATTTGCTCGAAAATGGCCCCAACGAGTTAGTTAAAAAAAAATTCAAATATGAGTTTTAAGACAAGGTCTACCTTTAAATGAATTTTTTTTTTGAAAATCATTATTAACGGTACCTGCCATAGAACCATTCTTTTTTAAATCCGATTTACTCTGAAATCACTCATTCGATTTCAACAAAACTTTTTGTAAAAAAGCATTCATATATTTTTAATATAGCCCAAAAACAAAATTTTGGAAAAAATATTTTTTTTTTTTTTTTTTTTGAAAAATCAAATTTTCGAAAACGGGACATTGAATTTTATTTTTTTTTTTAATTTTGGTTTTAGATGTTGATTATAGATAGTGATTTCTACAAAATGGCATACAAATTTTATTTTAAAACTTTTTTTCCAAAAAATCATTTATAAAAAATTAGTTTTTTTTTTAAACGGCTCTAATAATTTTGAATTTTTTTTTTACCTTACTACTTCATAAGGTGTCGGGTCACCACATTTTTTGACGACAGTATAAACTTAGTTTTGCCCTCTGTGGTCATTAAACAAATTTTACCTGCTTTCACCTCGATGTTCACACAGGTGCCACTGATATCACACTGTATGCTTCTGATTATGTCACGTCGCACAGTGGACCGATCCATACATGCTAGACGTAAAAATTCTTTCTCTTGGTTTAATGTTTTTATTTGACACAAAATGTAATTTAAACACGATAGTTTGTAATAAAAACAAAATGGTAACGGAGTTACGAATAACAGAGTTACGCGCGACAGAGTTACGACCGTCAAAGTTACGCGAAACCGAAGTTACGAAAAACTAGAGTTACGAATTCTAAAGTTATGTTAAGCTATGATATGTGATTTTTGGGTTGGCAACAATTGCAACAACAGTTCACCACACCAAAATAACGTCTGTTAAAAAATAGTGGTTTGGTTATTATTTTAATATAAATAATAACAAAGTGGGTATTACAAAATACGCTATGAATAATTATATTAATTAATAGAAAAAAAAGTACGTATTTGCAATATAAGTTGGACAAATAAGAAGTTAAATTCAATTATGTCCCCCAAATTTACATAAGTATACTCATGTTTTTTTTCTATTTCAACGTTTTTGCGATCTTCTCACAAAAACAAAACCATATTATGTATATCTATACCTACCTATCCAATCAAAATTTTACAAGATTAAATAACACCCATTTTCGCTTTACTCATTTAGTTCTGACCAATGAGAAAAATGTTAATCTCTTGTTTGTATTTCCATAATTCCATGTCGTTCCTCGCAATTGTTGCCAACCCAAAAATCACATGTCATAGCTTAACATAACTTTAGAATTCGTAACTCTAGTTTTTCGTAACTTCGGTTTCGCGTAACTTTGATGCTCGTAACTCTGTCGCCCGTAACTCTGGTATTCGTAACTTCGTCGGTTTCCCAATAAAAACAATTTTCTGCATCTTTATTTATTTCAGGCGAAATCAGTCATTTCTCGAACTAGCTGATTTCCAGTTTTTGTCAAAACTTGCAGAAAAAAGCTTGATTTTATTTTTAATCTGCTTGCAGATGTCGATATTTTCTTCTGAAATACTATATTTATCCAGAACATGTTCAAAAATTTTAACTTTCCGGTTCTTCTTTTGATTCGAACGCCAAACGCCATAAAATTCCATACGTGAAATTGCAAATTCTAGTAGGATTCAAACCAAAAAAAAAAAATGCCTTGCAAATTAGTGCGAAAGAAAAAAAACATATATTCTTTAACTAGACATGACACACTTTTCAAAAACATATAATTTATCACGACACTTTGACATACTCATATTTAGATTGTTTAAAACAAAAAACCATTTTTAACATTTTTGACCACAAAATAAGTGATTCACTGAGAGTTCATTTCCAAGACAAGTAAACGTGTAAAAATATTAGAGAACAAACCGACTAATACACCTGCCATTTGTTTTAACGTAATTCTTTTTCGATTCAAAAATATAAAAAAAAATTTTATTTGCTTTGAATTTCAAAAATTTTATTCAAGAAATATTACAAATTGAAATTCTGAGTTTGAAGTGACAGAACTTTTTATTGAACCAACCAAATGTCAAGTGCATTGAAGTTCTAAGATCAGCTGGGTATTCTTATTGTTTACAACCGCATGAACAACGGTGAGTCGCAGTTGACTTTTTTACGTCTGGCATGTATAGATCGGTCCACTGTGCGTCGGTATGTGCACGAACTTAGTAAGACGTATCGGGCAGACAATGCTATAATCCCATTCTGTGGGCATGCATTTTACCTACAAAATTCGACAGATGATTTGGTGCCTACTCGCAACTATAACTTACCACTAAAGCCACAGCTTGAACAGCTTTGTTACACCTATAAGTTTGGAATTGAATCTCTTAACTTTGTATAGTTTGGAAGGTCGGAATCCTTGGGTTTCATCGTTTAAATTGAATGCTGCAATCTGTCTCGGTCTCGGGGTTTAGCTTTTAAGCTGTACTACGTTGTTTCCTTGATGGTCCTTGGAGAGGAGACTTTAGCGGGATGTCATTTTTACCTTAAAACAGTCTAGAGCAGAGCAACAGATAGAGCCCGTTTTTTTTTTGGATTTCATTGCTAATATTAATTAATGGAGGTTCTCCAATACAATTTATCAGATCCAATTCAGGATATTTCACTATTCGTAATAAAATAAAAAAAAACGGGCTCTATCAAGCACACAAAATCAAGTAGCGCTTTTTAAATAGTTGTTGTAACTAGGTCTTAAACAGAAATAAACTAAAACTACAAAAATAAATTTTTAATTCTTACCCATTTTTGATTCTTACCCATTTTTGAACAAAAAAAACCTGGTGCAGGTTTTCCTAAATATCACAAAATCTATGAGCTTTCTGGTAAACTTGTACATGACTTTTTTATTTATTATTGTTTTCTTCATAAGAATAATTTTATAAAACACTATGTTTATTATACATTTATCGAAGAAAATCGGGCACCAAGTCAAAAATTATCATGGGTAAGACAAAGAATAGCATTTCTTCTAAAAATCAAGACATTAATGAAGTTTCTATCGTATAAGTATTAACGGAGTTATTAACAATGACATTTGTAAATTCATACCAAAGTAAGCGTTTTCGTAATTCATCGCTAAAGGGTATTAGCTTTGAAGATAGAGAGTTACTATATAAAACAATTTTGGTCTTAGAATATACCCAAAAATCATCCCTCAAAATGTTAAAATGTTCTTATCTCATTCCGGAACACCCTGTAAAAGTCAAAAACCGAAATTTGAACTATTAGACAGTTTTCTTCGTTTACACTTCTAAACAAAACAATTAAAAAAAAACGTTTTAACTTAAAAATTTCATAGGTCGCTAAATGTTTGAAATTTTTTATTTTGGTCACCAAATTCGTAAAATTAACCATTTATCAGTTAAATATAAATAGACTTCATTACTTCTTACTTCTTTTTTTATTTTCTTTAGAAAATTGATTTTCCAGATGTTTCATGTAACAGATTCTACTGGGTCAACAGTCAGCGCTCAAACATACAATAAACCGGCAACCATAATTGCAATTTACTTGCTATAGAAGAGTGTGTGTGTGTGAAAACACAAGTACAGACCATTTTACTTTTGTTTGCATTCCTTGGAAACATGTTAACAAAAAGCAGGAAATTCCTTTAGCCCCGGCCTTGCAAGAAAAAAAAGGAAAAAAATTAAATGACATTTTTATTTATAGGTACCTCGCTTATACCTCTCGCTACTTTACCTACATACAATATGCGAAAAGCGGAGCTTGGAATAAAGAGTATTTGCTGTAGTACAGTAGTTCATGGGATTGTTGGAGAAAGTAGCAGAGAAGAAGGCTATTTTCTCAAACATTCATAAATATACAAAAGAACAAGCCACGCATTCCATGAGCATGCATGAGTACACAATTCGAGGACAGAACAATGCATTGCATTATTAACTCGCTAATTGGTTTCTGTTTGTTTTAACATTGAGTAATCAGCTTAGCTGGTTTATGAGAAAAGACAAAAAGCCCTTTTGAGTTCACATTCTCTCTCTCTCTCTTTCACTCTTAGCGGAGGCCTTTTGGGAACGGAAATTTTCAGCTTAAGGGTTAAATTAATCTCTGTGTGTGTGTGATTGTGTAAGCTTCTGTGAGATATTTATGTCAACAAGAATTAACTATTAGGCTAATACTTACATTATGTAGGTTATTTACTTAACAAGTACTTTATATTGTTGTTTTAAATGGAAGTCTTTTTAAAATAAATACAAAAAATAGTTGAGTGCATTTTTGACATAGTGCATATAATTGGCTTGAATTTTTTGTCAAAAAAAACTTTAAGTTTTTGACAAATTTAATATCATTTCTATGTAAAATATAAATATTGTTACCTTTGATAGAGAAATTGATTATGCAATTCAATAAATATTGACAATTAGTCTTTGTTCAAAATATAGACTTTTATTTGCTTCAATAAATAATATCATCATAAATATTTTTTTTATAATTGCACTACGATGGATCTATTTGTACATTTTTTTAATGAGAATCAACTTTTCTATTTCCCATGTTAACTCATTCATATGTCATATCGATCTTTTTGAGTTGGCAAAATAAAAAAATAAAATAAAATAAAACTTAAATAGCTTTCTATAAAAATAAGAGAAAGTAATAAATTTTACGCGCCAATCATATCCTATACTGGTATATGAACTTACTGTGTTTTTTTATTTCGTTATATGAAGTCTTTTTGTGCAAATATTTGCTTTATGTTTAACCAACCTATATATCAGATTTTTGTTTACAGTGGTATTTAAAAAAAATATATTTTTAATAAATTTTATGCTTTTTTCATTTTTTTAATCAGGTAAGTAAATTTAGTGGAAATTTTTGTTTGACTAACGCATTGCTTGTTCTTGACTAAAAATATCATCGAAACTATTTTAAGCCATTTAATTTTGTTTAAACCTACTCAGAGCAAGTTTGAAATTTGTTTCAACTTTGGTTATTCAGGGCCATTTGCTGAATCGAAACTTAAATAATGTTGAACATAAACTCTTATTCCCTACTTTTTCCTGTGCGTCAACTGTCACATAAGGATTTATGTAGAACTTAAATGCTTAAGTTTCGATTCAGCAAACTGGTCTCAATATGAAATTTGTGTGTAACCACATCTTAAGGGACAAATACACAATTCGTTGGACCGTTTTGAAAACATTGGTTTTTCAAAAAAAAAAAAATTTTAAATGAGTTTTCATAATTTTTAATAATTTTGACATCAAATGATTTCAACGAACATTTTCCCATAAAACCGTTTAAGAAATCTTAAGTCGTTTACGAGTAAATAAGAAATAAAGAAAACGGTTTTATAATAGGTACTGTTAATAACTACTAAAAAAAAATAATTTTTTAATGAAAATAGTGAGAGCTGTTTTTTAACATTTTAATTTTATTCTAAATGATTTTGAAATTTTTTTTATATTAAATTCAACTTTTAATATGTCTTTAAGAGTTTTGAAAATTAACTGGGTTTTTTCCATTTTCATATGAGACATTCAGAATAATATGGGTCAAGTCCATTTGAAATTTGTGCTTTATTTTGAACTTTAAGAAGGTTTTTCTCAGAAACAAAAGGATCTTTTGAAATAAATGTTTCACGGATCAAACTTTTTCTGGTGTAGCAATTCAACCTGACAAAAACAAGCTGAAACTAAAAAGTAATGCTTTTAATCGAAAAATTAGAAAAACTTTTATTTTCCAACCACTGTTTTCATGTTTTCCGTAAAAAATATTTAAAATTTTGAATACAAACATCAGAGAATGTGAAAACACGGGACAATCACGGGACAAATTACAAAATACGGGACACTTATACGTCCCGGGTAAACCAGGACGGATGGTCACCGTAAGTATAAAGGAGTTTTTTTTTTATAAAAACAATTCTAAAAAAATTTGAGAAAACTTAAATTGAAAATAAGTTGTTACGGAACCTTTCCGAACCATGTAAGACGAAACTTTTGTAAATGGTTTAAAGTAGATATTGTTTTGATAGTGAAAGTGCAAAGTTCACAGAACTTTTGGAAACTTTAGATTTAGAATTTAGTTTATTTTTAAATCCAGTTTCGGAACTTTTAGAATTGAAACCTAAGCCTAAAATTGCGTTCTTGCGCTAAGATTTCAAGTTGTTTAAATATTATATAATTTCTTTTATAGAAAAATTTATAATACTTACATACAAAAAACACCAAATTTCTTTTTCAATGAAAAAGCTACTTTGAGCAACTTTGATTTCTTTTATTTAGTTTTTGAAATCGTTGTAACGAATTATTTTTTTAATAAAAAATACAAAATTATTTTGTACAAATATTCATTTTGTAGTTTATAGTTTAGTGGAGTAACTAAAGCTCAAAAATTGGCAATATTACGGAACCCGGCCGAACAGCTTAGATTTTGATGATTTTTTCTTCGTCAGTAATTAAAAATACTTTACAGTCTATAGATTAAAAATTTCCGGTGTTGCCGTTTTGATTTTTTAAATTTAATTGAAGATTTTTGTGAACAAAAAAAAAATTTTTCAAATTTTTTTCTTAAATTTCATAAATTAATTGATGCCAAAAGATTATTAAGAAAATTCAAGGAAAAAAACTATATGGGAGTGAGGGACAGTCTTCAATCGTTCAAGCGATAGATGCAATTTTCTTATTTATTGACTTCAAACACAAAAAAAATTTGAACACAACGGCAACACCTACAATATTTAAATATACATTTTTAAAAAGCTAGAAGCTTAGTGATATTTGTAAAATTAAAATTAAGTTAATTGAAGTAAGGGCTTTTGAAAGAATGGTAACTGGACTCAGATTTTTGAAAAAAAAAAAAAATTATTGAAAAAATTTTAACATGTACTTTTTAAAACTTTTTCTTAATATAAAATGCATTTATTTTAAAATGTTTTTGGCCGCATTTATTACACTGGTTTACAAAATTAAACTTTTTTATTGTTGCCGGAACAAAAACGGGAGCTGCTAGAATTTTTTTGACTTCGGATTCAAGTTCAGCACACCAATAACCTACAGAAAAGTATTTTTTTGTTCCGGCAACAGAACCCTTGTTAACCAGTGTTATGATTTGAAATAATAAAAGGAAATGTCAATATGTAGGTATTACGGTTTATGAAAAAAATTAAAAAGTATTTCATTTTCGAAGAACTTTTTTTAATAGAAGTTTTGAAAAAAAATTTAACTTATTTTTTTTTTTTAAGTGCAACATCAATATAAAATTATTTTTTATTCATTTCATAACCCTTACTATTGAAAGTTAAATAGCAAAAATTCAAAGTTCTTATTCACAAAGCCTTTGAGAAAATTAATTATTTCTATGCAAAAATTCAGTTTTTATCAAAAAAGCCCGTTGAAATTGAAGTAATTTTGAATTTTTTTTTCAAAAGTGTGATATATATACGGGACCATATTTCTGGAAGCCAAACCCGGGACGGATAAAAAATTCGTTGGATCGCTTTGAAAATATTGATTTTTCATAAGAAAATTAATTTTTTTTTTAAATGACTTTTCATAATTTTTCCTTTTTTTGATATCAAGATTTCCTAAACGATTTTATGGGAGTGTTTTTGTTGAAATCGTTTAAGTCGTTTACGAAAGCACAAATCAAGAAAATGGTTTTTTAATAATGTCTGCTAATAACTTCTAAAAAATATTTTTTTAATCTAAATCGGGAGAGCTGTTTTGTAACATTTTTATTTAAATGGTTTTGAAATTGTATGAACTTTAACACAACATGTCCTTAAAAGTTTTGAAACTTATCTGGGTTCTTTACTCTTCCATATGTTGTTCTTTATTCGAAAACATTTTTTGACAAACATAAGCTGGAACTAAATAATTGAGGAACATTTAAAAAAACTAAAGCCTAGTCTAGAGGCAAAACGAAAATTTTCATACAAAACCAGCACAACGAAAATTTTGCTTTTGGTTGCACAGTACGCAGCTTAGGCAACGAAATTCTTACCTGTGCTAGAATTTATGGAGAGTTTTTAATCGTTTTTTTTTACTTTGGAGACTAAGAAAATTTTTCGTTTTGCTTCAGCAGCGTACTAGAAAAATTTTAATTTCCAACCACTGTTTTCTTGTTTTTTGTACAAAGTATTTAAAATATTGAATACCAAAATCAGAGAATGTGCAAATACGGGACAATCACGGGACAAATTACAAAATACGGGACACTTATACGTCCCGGGTTTCTTAAATAAAAACCCGGGACAAGCTGTAGAAATACGGGACAGTCCCGGGTAAACCGGGACGGATGGTCACCGTAGATATATATTACCTTTTCTACTCCGAAATTCAACTGATAATAATTATGACCAAAAATTTTTCTTAAAATAAATTCATATTTCATTAAAAAAAGTTTGGAAAAAAGTAATTTTAAATTTTTTTAATAACATTTTTTTTTTAAATTCTGAGTTTGAGGACCATTTTTTCAAAAACTCTTAATTAAATTTAGTGGATTTAAATTTGACAGATAAGAATGGGCTTCTGGCTTTTTAAAAATGTATTTTAAAATATTGTAGGTGTTGCCGTTGTTTTCAAAATATTTTTTTTTGTGTTTGAGTCAGATTGTGAGAAAATTGCATTTATCGCTTAGACGATGAAAGATTGTCCCTTACTTCCTCATCAGTGCTGCCATTTCGAGATTTAAAAAAACATGATAAAAAACATGATTTCAGTTGAAAAAACATGATTTATAAGCTGCGTTCCTTTGGAAATATTTATCTACTTTTTAGTACTTAAAGCTGCTTTGAACTACTTTTTCAATATAGCAAAGTAGTTCAAAGTAGTTTTAAGTACTAAAAAGGAGATAAATATTTCCAAAGGAACGCAGCTATAATAAAAGCAAAAACTTTATAGAAAGTGAACATCCACATCGTGACTAGGGGGGAATAAAACAAATTATTTCGAGTTCATTTTAGAAAATATTATTAATAAAGTATCAAAGGTAGAACTACACAGGGTACTTTTTGCAAAAAGTCTTAAAGTGAAAATTTTCAAACTCATTTTATCTTGCAGAAATCATAGATATTGGCTTCAAAAATTTAGTTTATAGTTTTTTTTTCGGGAAAAATTGCCTTAAATATATTATTTGCTTTTGTAATTTTCCCACTTTTTTTCAAAAGGTGGCCATTGTAGTTAACTTAAATTACAAAAATGACAGGAATAAAACTTGAAAACATACATCAGTTTATAATTTGTACTCATTTACGGCTATATTAATTTTGTAATTTTCCCACTTTTTTTCAAAAGGTGGCCATTGTAGTTAACTTAAATTACAAAAATGACAGGAATAAAACTTGAAAACATACATCAGTTTATAATTTGTACTCATTTACGGCTATATTATTCACTAGTTTAAAAAATACATCTGGATGTAAGGAAATTGAAATGTCAAAAATAAATCCAAATCCATAATATTCACTATCATACAAAGAAAAAAAATCATGTGTGCATTAACACGTGGTAGAAGTGAAACCTTAACAAAATCATTTTTCTTGCTAAAAAAAAAATAAAATAGAATAAATCTACCTATTTTTATTCTATCACCTTCAAATCCATGTTTTTTATATGACAACCTATATAAATTTTATATCATCTGAAAGCTTGTTGTCTTAGTTTAAAATATATATATCGAGCAGGTGAGACATCTACAAAAAGAGCTAGAATTTTTTGAACTCGATCAATTTCCATAAAAAAAAGCGAAAAAACACGTAATTTTATCTTTTCACGCTATTAGATGCATTTTTTACCTAACAACCTATACAAAATTTTACACCATCTGAAAGCTTATTGTCTTAGCTCAATATATATATATATCGATCAGGTCTATGAGACATCTACAAAAAGAGCTAGAATTTTTTAAACTCGATGAAATTTCATCCAAAAGCAAAAAAAACATTTGTTCTTATGTTCTCATGCTATTAAATCAATTTTTTTGTTTGACAACCTATAAAAAATTTTATACCATGTGAAAGCTTATTGTTTCACCTTGTATAATGATGTATAAATCTTTTTTGAAAGATGTCTACAAGAGAAGTTAGAATTTTTTAAAGTCAACCATATCGAATTTCCAGACTGAGATTACGGTACTTCCTACACTGGTAGCTAGTCATCGACAACAGATCTCCATAGGTGTTTTGAGGTATTTAAAATTTTTTTTTCAATTTAAGATTGTGTAACTTGTAGAGCACGTAACGTTATGTGTGATATATCAAATAAAAGGTTATTTTATCAGCATGCGTATTAAAGTTAAATCAAGTTTGTATGTGGACTAGATCAAAAGATAAAACGTGTGTTGGAAAAGAACATCTTTTTACCGTTGTCTCCGAATTTTGAATATGAAATTAATTGAAATTTTGTACAATTATAATTTATTTAATTACCTATCTACAGTACAAATTTCATCTATCTATTAAAACAAAAAAGTTATAACAAGTTGAAGTCGTGTCGCGTTTTCGTTTCATCTTGTTTCAAATCACTACGATACTAAAGAAGTTTTCACTTCAAAAAGTCATTTTTAACTATTTTCATAGTTAAAATCGAGATAACTATTTGGATTTATTTTTGACATTTTACAATTTTACATCCAAATGTATTTTTTTAACTAGTGAATAATATGGCCGTTAGCGTTAATTTCATATATACATACTTCATGTAGGTAGGTATTGAATAACTTATTAAAAAAACAGTTCACCTAGTGAAAAAGATTGTTGGTTTATAAATTGTTGGATTATAAATATTTTTCTCTTGGATTGAAAAAAAACATGATTTTGGACACGAAAACATTAAAACATGATTTTAGTTCAAAAAACATGAAAATCATGCTAAATCATGATTTCTGGCAGCCCTGTTCCTCATATTTTTTTTCCTTAAATTACCTCGAGAATCTTTTTCTTTCAATTGTTTTATGAAATTTAAGCAAAAAAAATGGTTTTGTTCCAAAAAAAATTAATTTTAATTTAAAAAAAAACGGCAACATCGGCAATTTTTAATCTTTAGACTTTAATTTATTTTTAATTACCTACGTTTGAAAAAAAAATCATCAAAATCAGAGCTGTTCGGCTGGGTTCCCTAATAATTTGCTTTAGTTACTCTACTATTATTTATTAATCAATATTTTTGAAAATTTTTAATTTTTCTTCAACAGAAAAACTGTTTGAAACCTTGCAGATTAATTTCAGGTATATTTAGCTTCAATATTAAGCCTCAGTTTAATCTTATCTCCGGTAGTTATAAAATAGCGATACATTTTCTAAAAAAACTCAAAAAACTCCTATTTTGATGGCTTTTCTAAATTGATCTCAAATGCAAGAAAACATTTTTTTTTTAACAAAGTAAACCTAATTTCTTCGTAGAAAACTAAATAAATTTTTTAAATATATCGTTGAACTTTTTTGTAAGGTGATCCGTTGTTGAGTTAATGATAGTTAAAATCAAGAGTATGATATTTTTTTGGTTTGATGACTGATGACTGCAGTCTAAAAAAATCGTAGAAGTTGGAAACAAAAAGAATCTTGAAGCTAAATAAATAGCCTTTCTAAAAGTAGTACTTTTTCAGTTCGAAATAAATAATTTTTGTTTCTGAAATTCTTAAACTAGAAGAATGTACCTTTCAAATATGTTTTTTTGTTTTGTCATGATACCATCATTTTTTACTGAGATACAGCCTATCGAAAATCACTAAGGCAAAATTTATTCACTCTCCATTATTTTTAAAGGCTCCATTAAAAATTATAAAACTGTCAAATCGCATACAAATTTTAAAATTTCCCTTTTTTAATGGCGACTTTAAATTTAATGGAGTGTGAATAAATTGGACCTAAGAAAATCATGAACTTTTTTTTTTGTGTTCCTTAAATTAAGTTATTTTTTATGAAAATCGCTTGAGAAATGATGAAAAAAATACAGAAAAGTAGAAATTTCATACAGATAAAAAAAAAATGTCTAGTAAAATCCCATAAAACCAAAATGAAGAAAATTTAAAATACCTTAAATTAAGTTTGCACGAAAAAATGCTTTAAAAAAAACATATTTGTTATCTTAGATTAAAGTCCTTTCAAGCCATATATAATTCATATAATTTTAATAAATGTCGGTTATTCCTCCATTTCGTCGATCCTGAGGAAAATTCACTACATTAACTACATTCTACATACGATTTCAATAGCAGTTAATGAGTTTTTCCTTTGAACAGAGGAAATATTGTTTTGTGTATATTAGTAATTTTCTTTGTGATAAAATTAAATAAAAATATACTCTTATGAATCTTTGTCTTTAATTTTGTATTTTAAGTTGTTTTTTTTTTTTAATTTTTTCTTAATAAATGCCACTCCGTTGTTAATATATTTTTTGCATGACGTTTTTCCATTCATAACAGATGAATGACGTGAACTTAATTTTTCCAAAAAAAAAATTTCAAAAAGTTATTATAATGACAAATTTAAAAACCATTTCTATATTTCTATATTTTTCGGAAAATTGTGTACCTACATGATCGAAATTAAATTTAAATTGAGCTTGGTGGAATTTGCAACTTTAAACATTCACTTAAATAATTTTGAAAATATAAAATAGTTTAATCGGCACTACAAACCAGTTTCCAGAAAATTGCATCATGCCAACAATAGCTATTCGTTTTACCTTTTTCATTAAAATATTTGTAAATCTGTTCTGAAAACTTTTTTTATGATATTCCTTAAATTCCACTGTATTAAGTTTTCAAATTATTTTTTTTTCAGGTCGTGATAAAAACCGTTTTTTTTTTCTAGGCACATTTCTTATACATATACATTTTTCTTTAAGCCTAAAATAAGATACTTTTCACAAAAAACTTTACTCACCACTGTATGTGAAAACTTGATTGGTTACTTTGTCAAAGATAAAATCAAAGTACACAATACTTCCAACCAAGACAAAAAAAAAGGAAAAAACATGACAGTGAATTATCCCAATTATTGCGTTTGATAGACGAAAAGCGAGAACGCAGTCAGTATAAGAAATAAATAATCATGAATCTTTTGGGTAAAAACGGCAAAACAAAAAGGATACAAAATATTTATGTTCATTTTATGATGGTTTTTCATTCCCTTGTGGTCTTTGAAGTTTATAGCTGAAAGTATGGCACTTTATTTTCGTTTGTAAAGTAAAAGAGTAAAAATATACTACATAAGTATATGTTAGATTTATAGTGTGGCAGTTTTTTTTTATTTATTTTTATTTTTTTTTTTTTGTTTGTTTATAGCACACGAGGTGAACAATGGATTTGAAAGTAAAGTGTGTTTCGTGCCGCACATTTAATTTGCGTTATTACCACAAGGACTTATAAATTATTATACTTTGAAAATTTATTTTTTTTTAGGAAAGTATTATTTTAATATACGACTGCAGATTTTATGAGCTTAACTGGAAGGTTAATGTGTTCCTTGTCGGATTATAAAGCAGAATTCTGATGGCATTTAACTTAATCATTATAATCGTCTTATGGAAAAATAAGAGTAAATTTATGTTTTTAATTTTTTAATTTTGATTGGTAGCATTTAGTACCCATTTCCAAAATTGTCATCAAAAAATTGTTTCATCTTCGAATTTTCAATTTACAATTTACAATTTACAATTTACAATTTACAATTTACAATTTACAATTTACAATTTACAATTTACAATTTACAATTTACAATTTACAATTTACAATTTACAATTTACAATTTACAATTTACAATTTACAATTTACAATTTACAATTTACAATTTACAATTTACAATTTACAATTTACAATTTACAATTTACAATTTACAATTTACAATTTACAATTTACAATTTACAATTTACAATTTACAATTTACAATTTACAATTTACAATTTACAATTTACAATTTACAATTTACAATTTACAATTTACAATTTACAATTTACAATTTACAATTTACAATTTACAATTTACAATTTACAATTTACAATTTACAATTTACAATTTACAATTTACAATTTACAATTTACAATTTACAATTTACAATTTACAATTTACAATTTACAATTTACAATTTACAATTTACAATTTACAATTTACAATTTACAATTTACAATTTACAATTTACAATTTACAATTTACAATTTACAATTTACAATTTACAATTTACAATTTACAATTTACAATTTACAATTTACAATTTACAATTTACAATTTACAATTTACAATTTACAATTTACAATTTACAATTTACAATTTACAATTTACAATTTACAATTTACAATTTACAATTTACAATTTACAATTTACAATTTACAATTTACAATTTACAATTTACAATTTACAATTTACAATTTACAATTTACAATTTACAATTTACAATTTACAATTTACAATTTACAATTTACAATTTACAATTTACAATTTACAATTTACAATTTACAATTTACAATTTACAATTTACAATTTACAATTTACAATTTACAATTTACAATTTACAATTTACAATTTACAATTTACAATTTACAATTTACAATTTACAATTTACAATTTACAATTTACAATTTACAATTTACAATTTACAATTTACAATTTACAATTTACAATTTACAATTTACAATTTACAATTTACAATTTACAATTTACAATTTACAATTTACAATTTACAATTTACAATTTACAATTTACAATTTACAATTTACAATTTACAATTTACAATTTACAATTTACAATTTACAATTTTTTTTTAATGTTAAACAAATAGAGAAAATAGATTTTGGTTAAAATTAAAAAAAAAAAAGTTACTCATACACCATAGTGTCCCATTATGATAAGAGTTTATATATTTGGCTGTATCTTTGACAATTCTCGTCTGATCTCAACGATTTTGGTATCAAATGAAAGAAAAAATATTAAGAAATTACTGTAGCATTGTAGAATTGTAGTATTGAGCTCACAGAAGATAAAAAAGTAACAACGTTGAATTTTATTCTATCGGTTTTTTAACATTTTTGATTTGAAGGTTACTTATTTATTTAACAGAACTAAATTGCTAGTTATTCAATTACATTTTATAAACATAGGTGTGAAAAGATATTATTTAATTAATTAATTGCAAATGAAAAAATGTTGATTTAAATTTACAAGAACTGGTTATTGATTTATCAAACAAATTGTTGTACTTATTATTGAAGATATTAAATAATTTAAACATTTTATTTAATGGAGAGAATTGTTCATAATTGGTACGATAGCTTGGGATATGTATGCTGTCCGGTATATACCTTAAGTTTCTTTGAGGAATATTAAAGTTAATACTAGACAGAAGGTGCAAAGAGTCTATTGTACCGTTGATTATTTTTACAATGAACACGAAACATAGATAGGAACGTCTGTTCTCAAGACTAGGTAAGTCAATTAGTCTAAGTCTGTTCTCGTAAGGTGGGAGATCATAAGGATTGTTCCAACCTAGTCCTCTGAGTGCAAATCTAAGAAATCGCCTTTGTACCTGTTCAAGCCTATTTTTATGGCATTCATAGTGTGGTGACCAAACTTGACAGGCATATTCTAAAATGGGACGAACAAAAGATATAAAGAGCTGTTTTGTAACATAAGGGTCGGAAAATTGTTTTGACTCTCTCTTTATCCAACCGAGAATAGAATTGGCTTTATTGGTAATGGAGTTGATATGCTGAATAAATTCGAGTTTACGATCAAATGTCACACCGAGAACAGATATATCATTTTCACGAGATATGAATGTATCGTTAAACATATAATTAAACGAAGTAAAAGACAACTTTCTTGTAAAACACATAGTTTTACATTTATCGACGTTAAGAAACAAACAGTTACGTGTGCACCAGACAAAAAACGAATTAAGGTCGCATTGAAGTTCTTCACAATCACGAGAATTCGAAATAGTTTTGAAGATTGTCACATCATCAGCGTAAATTAGACGTATTTTAAAACATTTGGTAAGTCGTTTATAAATAAAATGAAAAGAACGGGGCCCAAATGACTACCCTGTGGAATTCCGGAATTGATCTTGAATTTGTTTGATTCACAGCCATTAAACAATATAGAGTAAGATCTATCAAACAAATAAGATTTTATCCATCTCACAAAGCATTCACTAAATCCCAATTTTTTTAATTTGAAAAGCAGAACACGGTGTGATAGCTTATCAAAAGCTTTACTGAAATCAGTAAACACACAATCTATTTGTTTTTTATTTTTAAAAGAGTCAATACAATTTTCAGCCAATTCTAATAAAAAAGTTACTGTTGAGCGACCTTTTGTAAATCCATGTTGCTGAGGAACAATAAAAGATTTAACATAAAAACATAACGATTCACAAATAATTGCTTCAAAAAGCTTAGGTATCACTGATAGTCTGGCAATAGGCCTATAATTTTTAACTTCATTTTTTTTACCTTTTTTATGAAGAGGGATAATGAAAGAATTTTTCCAAATACATGGAAATACACATGAAGACATTGAACAGTTAAAAAGAATAGATAAAGGCAATGACAATTGACGTACACAGTTTTTTAAAATAGTAGACGGTATACCATCAGGACCCGGTATACAGCTATCGTCAAGGTTAGATATAAACTTTTCAATGTTGTCAATGTCAATATTGAAGTTTATATCAGTCAAGTATGTAAAAGATTTTAAATGGTCAAAATTTTGAGCCATTTCGTCAGATATATCACAGGTTGAGGAATCACAGTTTAAGGTATCACAGCTTAAAGTATCACAGTTTGAAGTATCACAGTTGAAGGCGCTTTGAAAAAAGTTAGAAAACAGTTGTGTTATTACCCGGGGGTCATGACTTGAAATGTCATTTAACTTAAGAACAGACGGGTAAGGACAAGATTTCCTTTTGCTATTAATAAAATTCCAAAAAAATTTTGGATTCATTTTAAGATCTCTTTGCACCTTCTGAATGTAATTAAGATACTTTAAACTTGATGTTCTATTGAAAATATCCCTTGACTCACAGTAAGTTTTGAAATTGATATCTGTTGGAGTTTGTTTAAAAATTGACCATAATTTGTTTCTTCGATTTTTTAAACTTTTGATTTCGCTATCGTACCAATCTGGAACATAAGACCTTGATTTTACAATCGATATAGGAACTGATTTCAAAAAACAATCAAACAAAATATTATTGAACTCAAATACCATAAAGTTAACATTTAAACAATTATTCAAACAAGACCAGTCAATTTGTGACAACAATAAATTAAGCTTTGAAAAATCAGTTTTTTTAAAATTAAAAGAATACAAATTTTCACATATTTCATTATCCAGATTACAAAAATTGTTAAAAAGTGAACATATTAGGGATGGGTGATGATTATCCTCAGGCACTAAGGGCTCGGTCGATTTTGTTATTTTAATATCGTCATTAATTGTAGTAAATACTAGATCAAGCAATTTTCCATTATTATTCAAAACATCGTTTAGTTGAAGAAGTCCAAGTGATGTTAAATCGTCGATCAGTTTTGAGTCGTCAGATCTGAGGTTACCAGTTGGCAACATAAAATTAGTTTCCGAACAGCGAGACCATGCGACATTGGTAAGGTTAAAATCACCAAAGCAGATGATTTCATCTTGATATTCCAGTAGATCGTATACATAGCTGAGATATTCAAATGCTTTAGAATAAACTTCGTGGGAGCTTCCAGGAACAATATATAATACTATAACATAAATGTTTTTGTCCTTAAATGATATTTTCACGCAGAGAATTTCTTTGTCAAGTGCAACAGGTACATTAATCGGTGAGGTTACAAAGTTAGATTTTATCGCTATTAGTATTCCACCTCCAACAGTATCTTAACTTTCAATGAAAAGATTTCACGATCTAGAAAAAAATTGTAGAAAATGGAGAAACTGTTTACCTACCACTAAAAACAGTAAAACGAACAAACGTTTCCCACTTTGATATGCAAATGATGTTTTCACAACAACACAAACAAAACTCAAAATCAAAACCAAAATCACTAAATTCTCTCACTTTGCGGTTTCACCAAATATGACTGCCACCAACGTTGCATTGCATTTGGTGCAAGCAATTCTGCAATAGAGTGGTTGAATCGTTGTTGTTTGAGACGATGAGTTCTCCGGTTCTCTATGGGAATTATGTTGTATATGCTCCAACGCAACGGTGTATGTGTAGTTACAGTGCCTTAAACCTAGTTACCTACTTATAAGTGGTTTCATTCCGGAACTTTTAAGCCGCACGCCACATTTGCCGTCGCCTTCGGCAGCATCGCATCACCAACACCACCACCATCGTTCAACATTCCCGTTGTCGTAGTCATCGTCATCGTAGAGTCAGGTGTGTACACAATACACCAGTTGTTCGCAGTGCAGTATTATAGAGAGGGTTGTGCATAGCATATGCACAAAGATGCAAGGAGTTTGCCAAAGGATTCCAATTAAAAGTTCACATAATTGCTTTTATGCACAATCGCATTTGGTACACTTAACATGCAAATAACATTCTCTGCAGATGTTACCTCAGTTGTGCTTCAAGAAGTCGGGTGGTTGGCTCTGTGTCATAACAAAACACCAATATGTCTCAGTTCTAAGCCTCAAGGAAGCAAGGTCCTGATGATGTTTCTATATGTTTTTTTTCTTGTTGTGGAATACTCTAAAAGATCCCAACCACGTCACAGAGAGAGCATGAAGATGTAGTATTTGGATTTTGTTGAGTTTGCGAAATGCGAAACGAAACAGCCGACTCTATATTTACGTTTGCGGGAGGACGGGTGGTGGTAAGAATTTGCATTTATTCGCATTATTGTCTAACGGAAGGTGTCTGACGTATTCCTTAGACACATGCTCTCTCTGGCAAAGGGGATTATAATGGAATCTTCTTAGGGATTTCCAATATTCCGCAATTGTTATGACAGCTGATGTTCCGCATGATGATGGTGATTGTTGTCATCAGCATTATTCTTAGCTTTGCTAGAAATGAGAATGCTTTGTGTTTTCGGTGGCAATTTTTGTTCAAAAATTACAAATCTATTTTTTTTTATGATTTTCGAAAAAAAATGCATTATAAAAAATTTCCTCCAAATAAATAGCGTGAGGTATCAAAATTAAGGTCTCGCAAAGTTCTTTTCATGACTGAAAACCAGAAGTTCTTCTGACTTCTGGTTGCTGAGATATTTGCATCCAAAAATATTTTTTCTTATTCGGTATTAAATATCTTCGGATGAAAGCTTTGGAACAAGTTTTGGATTATAGATATGAGTTCACAGTGAATAGACCTATTCATTTGCATGAAAAAATCAAAAAATTATTATTTTGGATTTTCGAGAAAAATACAAGGGGAACCACTTGCCGAAGAAAAATGCATTTAAAAAGTTTTCTGCAAAATCTATCGAGTGAGGTATCAAAAGAAAGGTCCCTCAAAGCTCTATTCATGAATGAAAACCAAGAGTTTCTATGAGGTCTGGTTGCTGAGTAATTTGCATCCCAACATATTTTTTTCTAATTTTTGGAAGATGTATGTTCATCTGTGTCATGATAACTTCTGAACTACTTATTGTAATTTTAAAAGCGAGGTATCATTAAAAATGAAATGCATGTCCGTTGGTTATAATGTAACGATAAATTTAATTCAGTATTGCGACCTTTAATTTTTGTCACACGTCAATTTGAATGGAATGTCAAAACCCATTGACAATATTTTATTGCGTGTTTAACCTTTTCAGAAATTTAAAAAAATTATATTTGCTGAAATTCACAAACTCCTGCATTTTAACTCAAACATATAACAAAGTATCATATTCAAAAAAAGCTCCTATTTGAAAATAAATTCTATCAAATAATCATACTCAATGTCAATATACGAGTATTTCGTAGCACATCATCCATAAGGGTAAAGGTAATAGTGATGTAACTCAAAACATATTTTACGTTGATATTTCGACAGAAAAAATACAAAAAAAAAGTAGAAAAATAATATTCCATTCAAAGTGTTATTGGCATCATGTTATGATAGCCAATTTATTTTTGTTTTCATTGTTTATTCAGCAATGGCAATATTTCGATGTAAAATTTAATTTGCATACAAAATTCAAAGAGCGAAATTTAATATCCGCTACTGAATACCTGTGCAAAGCGCAAGTTTTGTATGTTTTATACTGTTTATTCTGTTTCTATCTTTTTTTGTTTGTAAAAGTATTAAAATAAATGAGATGGTAGATTTCGAGGATATATTTTTTTTTTTCTGTAGGTACTATCGAAGTGGCTTACAAAACAATGTGTTTGAATAAAAAAGATATTTGTGAATAAATTTTAAATAAAGAATAACAAATTAAAATATTAAAATATAAAAATATAAAAATATAAAAATATAAAAATATAAAAATATAAAAATATAAAAATATAAAAATATAAAAATATAAAAATATAAAAATATAAAAATATAAAAATATAAAAATATAACATTATAAAAATATAAAAATATAAAAATATAAAAATATAAAAATGTAAAAATATAAAAATATAAAAATATAAAAATATAAAAATATAAAAATATAAAAATATAAAAATATAAAAATATAAAAATATAAAAATATAAAAATATAAAAATATAAAAATATAAAAATATAAAAATATAAAAATATAAAAATATAAAAATATAAAAATATAACATTATAAAAATATAAAAATATAAAAATATAAAAATGTAAAAATATAAAAATATAAAAATATAAAAATATAAAAATATAAAAATATAAAAATATATAAATATAAAAATATTAGAATTTAAAAATATTTTTAAAATAAAAACAAAAAAATAATTAAACATTTTTTTTCACGTTTTTCATAAAAATACTTAATTTTTGACACCCTGTGTTGATGAATTAAAGTTCAACCATTATTTATTTTTTCAATTGATTCCGCATTGATATTATATAATTCAAATAAATTTATTTCAAAGAAAATGTGACAAAGTACTCAAAATAAAAACTATTCAAAGACTTAAGTACAACTTTTCAAAGCCTTTATTTTCTATCGTCGTGAATACATTTTTTCAAAGGATTATTTATTATAGTTCTGTGTGTGATGCGCTACATCAGAAACAAACACATTTGCTTTGTGTGATTTTGTTTTAAGAAGGATGATTAAAAACTCAATCAGTTATTATTTTCAAAGGATTCTTTCGAATTAATGCAATCAATGCAAAATTTTTCTTTTTTCTTTGAGGAGTAAATTCAAACATACATAACTAGAATAACGCATGATTTCTTTTGAATCAAAAGAAATTGGATAAAAAAAAACAAAAAATTATTTTGAGCACTACCTAAGTTTTCAAAATTTCAAGTTTTATTCAGTAATCTTTAAAAAAAAAAATGGTTAACCTTGACCAAATATTTAAAAAATCAAAATTCATGACACTCTTTTATACGAATACTTAAAGAGGAACGAAATATGCAATTCAATTTGAATATATCATTTCATTGAAAATCCCTTAATGATATGCCAATTATGGACTTGAAATCATTCAACTGTCATATGCACTCGCAATTATAATTGAATCAAACTGACATTCATTCTAAGCGCCACCATCATCCCGCACCCATATTGATCCAATCCTCAACCAACCCAGCCAAACAGGACCCAAACTTAAACCTCGCATTGATAGAAGAAGAGAGGAAAAATATTGTACACGGCGATAGTGATCGAAATGAATGTCCTTAATTGCAAAAGAGAAAGAATAAATATATGTCCCTGATGCGAGTTGTGGAAATGTGTGGGAAATGAAAAAAAAAAAAAATGTAGGTATAAAAAAAGGTCATATCTCTCTACTCTCTACAACTGCATGTTTGTGCAAAGGCACATATTGAGAGGATTTTATGGGTTGATGGACAGACACACACACTCGTAAATGACACACATCCCTAATCCATTTTTCACATCCAAATGAATTAATAATTGCCACCGCACCACCACCGCCCACTTGATATGTGTGCGGCTCACTTAATAATTTTTGAACAGCGCAAACACTCTCAGATAGCAGGTGATGGTGATGTATACATAGATTTTGGATAGCGTTTGTTTTGGGCTAATAACGATTTGCAAATTATTCGAGATTGTATTTTGATAGATAGACAGAAAACCAAATACGAGAGTGATCACTCGAGTTATTAACGAGATATCAATATTTTGCTATAGTCAAAGTGAATAGAAACATCAATGTGTATTTGCTAATTAATTAAAGTATTTTCCACTGATGAAATACTCTTCAGACTCGTATGAAAATTACCATTGGTTAATCCAATTAGAGTTGGATAGGTACTTTGAGAGCTCAAAAAACACTTCCGACTCGGTTTATATTTTTAGGTTATTGCTGCAAATTAAAAAAAAATATAACTGCATACTCGCAAGTACTTTTTGCAAAAAGCGAAAATTTGTTGCTAAAATTATCTGACTGGAAAACTTATAAAAATAGTCTTCTTAAATATATTATTAATTCTTAAATGGTAGGTAATTTATAACTTCATTTTTAGGTGTTTAGTTTAAGTTGTTTAGGTTAAGGTTTTCACTTTTACTTAAAGAATTCTTAAATAATTTCTTATTTTATATTTCTTAAATAAGTAGCTATTTTTGTAAAAAGGAACTAAAATTTAAAAAAAAAAAAAAATAATAATATTTTTTGCTCCTGAAATTTTATAATTTTTCCTCTCATAGTAGATAGTTTGAAGCGGAGTAAGATGTTTTTTTTTACTAATTATGAATATTTTGGTAAGCATACCTTTTTGAACAATGTTAAAAATGAATAAGGGTTATGCGAAAACATTTTAAAAAGGAAAAATAAAAATATATTGAATTTATCCCCTCTTCCATACTATTCCGCGAATTTTTAACCTCAGCCCTGTGAAAATGCTCGTATTGTAAGTTTAAGATATTTTTTGTTTTCGACCGGGAAAAAAAACTATTGATAACTAAATTAATTTGTATACAATAGTGGAGTAACTAAAGCAAATCATTAGGAAATTAGATTAAAAACTGCCGATGTTGCGTTTTTTTTTTTTAATTAAAATTAAATTGTTTTTTGAACAAAACCATTTTGTTTGCTTAAATTTCATAAAATAAATGATACCAAAAGATTCTCTAGGTAATTTAAGGAACAAAAATACAAGAGGGTAAGGGACTACCTATCTTCAATCGTTTAAGCGATAAATGTAATTTTCTCACAAACTGACTTCAAACACGAAAAAAATATTTTGAACACAACGGCAACACCTACAATATTTACAGACACGTTTTTAAAAAGATAGAATCTCATTTCTATCTATAAAGTTTAAATCCACTAAATTTAATCAAGAGTTTTTGAAAGAACTCAACTCAAAATTTTGAAAAAAAAAACTTTAATAAAAAAATTTAAATGGCTTTTTTTCAAACTTTTTCGTAGTTAAATATCAATTTAGTTGAAAAATATGTTTGGCCATAAATATTAGGAAAAGGTTATATAAATTACTGTTTTGGAAAAAATATAAAAATTACTTCAATTTCATTCGATTTTTTTGATAAAATCTGAATTTTTTTTGCATTGAAATAATTGATTTTCTCAAAGACTTTGGCATATAAGAACTTTAAGCTTTTGCTTTTTAACTTTCAACAATAAGGGCTATTGAATGAGTTAAAAATAACTTTATATTTAAATGTTGAACTTTAAAAAAAAAAAAAATAAGTTAAATTTTTTTTCAAAACTTCTATTAAAAAAAGTTCTTCTTTTTCATTAACCGTAAAACATATTGACATTTCCTTTTATAATTTCAAATCATAATAAATGTGGTAAAAAAATTTGAAAAATAAATGCATTATATATTACGAAAAAGTTTTAAGAACTATAGTACATGTTAAAATTTTTTCAATAATTTTATTTTTCAAAAACCTCAGTTCAATTACCATCCTTTCAAAAGCCCTTCACTCAATTTACTTAATTTTAATTTTACATATATAAATAAGCTTCTAGCTCTTTAAAAATGTATATTTAAATATTGTAGGTGTTGCCGTTGTGTTCAAATATTTTTTTTGTGTTTGAAATCAATTAATAAAAAAATTGCATCTATCGCTTAAACGATGGAAGACTGTCCCTCACTCCCCTATATTTGTTTTCCCTTAATTTCCTAGACAATCTTTTGGCATCAATTAATTTATGAAATTTAATCAAAATTTTTGAAAAAATTTTTTTTTTTGTTCACAAAAATCTTCAATTAAATTTAAAAAATCAAAACGGCAACACCGACAATTTTTAATCTATAGACTTTAAAGTATTTTTAATTAGGTACCGACGCTTGAAAAAAAAATGATCATCGAAATCTAAGCTGTTCGGTCGGGTTCCCTAATATCCACTATGTACCTAAATTAATTTATTCGAAAAAAGCTTTCTGTAGAATCTCCAAAAATAGCTCTATACCTACCAAGTTTGAAGTGAAGCGAAACATCATTTTAGGATACGACATATATTATTTTTGGCTTCGGATTCGAATGTAGAATATTAAAATCTATTAGAAAAGTATAATTTTAGTTCAACAAAAAAATAAATATTTTGTATTTTGAAATTTTTTATTTATTTTAATCTTTACTCTAAAACATTGTTGGCTCAAGAAATAGCATAGTAAAAAGTCTAAAACTGTGTTTTACTAATGCACTGATTGAAATTTGTTTTAAAAATGTTTGAATTATTTTCATTACATATGACCAGTTTTACTTAAATTCAACATCAATTTAGTTAAAATGATTTTCGTCAAAAAAATCACAGTTCAGTTTCAAACGTTATCAAGGATTAAAAAAATACTTATTCTGAATTCGATAATGTGTCACTTTATGGCATCTTCTGAATTTTAAACAAATAATAAAAGAAAAGTCCATATTTCATAAATTAATTTACCTAAAAAGTCAACAACGCTTGTCATATAAAAAAAAAACTATTTTGGTTTATTTTTAAATTTTTGGAAAATGGCATTCGAGATACTATTTTTAACTGAAAGTTAATAAGAGCACTGAGCTTTGTAAAGAAAATCAGTTCCAAATTACATAAAATTATGAACAAAAATAATATTTAAAAAAATAATTCAGTTTGAAAATAAATTTTTTTAAAGCTCCTTATAACATCTTTATTTAAGAACAAACCAAAAAAAAAAAGAAATTTATGGCTTTGCAAAAAGATATAGCATGCAATCTGTTTTTTGCCAAATTAAGCAATTTTTTTTAGATCTAACGTACAGGCTCAAGCTTTTAAGTACAATGTCGTGATTCATTCTGTATAGAGTATAATACCTAAATTATCATTAAAAGTGTTATATTATTGGTAATCATAAATGGTTAAGAAACTAATGTTATTTTCTCTTAGACAGAAAAACCAATAATATCTTACTTGTAGATTTCATAATATTTAACATTATGATGGCATAAATGTTTTTTTGTTTCTGAAGAAAATTTATGTCTGAATATATCTTTTGGCATTTCAAAGAATGTATAATGTATATTGTATTTAAAAAAATTGTATAAGTGAATATTCAAATTCAAAACAGTAGGTATAACAAGAAATTTCTATCCATGACACCAATTTGCGTTGCCTAGGACCTACTACAAAAAGTATAACGACTTCCAACAACACACCAGCTAGGCTATATACGAGTTTCTTTAAATTGCACATCAATCTCAATATAAGAACTTTAAAAACCATTTTATAAACATAATATACAGTTATATTAAAGCACATTGCGATGCAGCGCAGCGATTGTGATGAAAAGTGTCCTGGGGCTCATCAAACCGACGACATTGTCCGCACTTTCCAGAAAGAGAGAGAGCCATGTATTTTTTTTTCGAGGGCGATAAAATCTGCCAATATCCGGTTGAACATAAAAAAAAAATATCTTTATTTGTTGTTTTTTTTTTTCTTTCATTTTTGTATTTTGTCTGTTTTTGGTCTCTTATTTTTTATCAGAGACGACCCGATCGCATCAATGAATGTGTCACATGGAATGTTGTTAAATTTCCGCTCAAAATAAATGCGAACATGTGTTTCCTTTTCCAAAGTTTAATGTTATTTTTGTCATATCACAGTGTTGTTCTGTTATTTCGTCGTCGTTGTCGGTCGTGTGCCGATTATTTTTATTTCATTTTTTTTTTTATTTTTGCTGAGTATTTTCATTTTAACTCAACGAAATAAAATAAAATAAAAAAAAAACAAAAAGTCAAAATGTGGAAATGAAGTCCATCTCGTATATTTTTTTTGTTCATCTATCAGCATTTCCAGAATTTATAGTCAATCAATGTGAAGACATTCAATCCTGAAAATTTTAACGAAGAAATGATATTTATTTTAAGTCCTTTCAACCTGCCATAAGGACTCAGATGTTGCTGTCTGAAGTAATTATTGTTCATTTCTTTAATAATAATTGTGAAGGTTTTTACGTGATAACGTCTTATAAACGAAAAAGTGAGGACATTTTCTCCCGTTCCACTTGAAATTTTTAGCAGTGCGGCAAAATTTCAATTGAAAATTTAAAATTAAATATTACAGACACAAAAATCTTATATATGTAGCTAATTTGAAAGATATTCACCTAAAGTTGAATATATTTGAAGGATTTTGAAAAATTACGTCATTTAATAGGGTAAATAGGGGTAAAAAAAGTGGCTATTTTCTAAACGCGACGTTGTAGAAAATTGAATTATTTTTAATCGATATATAAATTTATTGTTAAGCTGACAATAGTATTGAAAAAATTCTAAAAAATTTTAAAACCAAGTTATAAATGGTTTTTTAAAACTAAAACATAAGGTAGACCTTTGACAATGTAATAACGTCTTTCGAAAGATAATAAAAAAAAAATTAGAAGTCTGATACAGATTTTTCTTTTTAAGTCTCTGCGTTTCGAAATATGAATTTTTGAAAAACACCTCCTTTTTTGGGGGTATTTTATTTGTATTTTATTTTTTGTAGCGTTCGAAAAATCTTAAACTTATTGAACATATAGTCCTTAATCGTGCACATGCTTGCACAAAAAATTGGTATTTTTAAATGATTTTTAAATGAATAACGGAAAAAACAAGTTTTTTTGTCCAAAGTTTTTTGACCATTTTTAACCGTTTTTTATTTTTATCTTTTTTTCTTAAACAGATAATTAAATGAAATTTGTATTGTAGGTAGATAATAGGACTATATCTGTGCAAAATTTCAATTAATTTTGTAATCACAATTTTGAGATAACTGTAAAATAAAGTTCTATTTTTCAAAACGTTCTTTCTTTTGATCTAGAGCAGTGAAAAATTTAATTTAACTTTATTGTTGATAATATTACCTTTGGTATATGTATCACACATAACGGTTCATTTACTACACGCTATGTTAAATTAAAAAACTTCAGAAATACTTCAAAACACCTGTGGAGATCTGTTGCCCATGACCAGCCACCAGTGTAGAAAGTACCGTAATCTCAGTTTGAAATTTCGACATGGTTGGCTTTAAAAAATTTTAACTTTTTTTGCAGGCATCATAAAAATATGATTGAAGCGTCATATAAAAGGTGAAATAATATGCTTTCTGATGATATAAAATTTAATATAGGTTTCAAATTAATTTAATGGCGTGAGAAGATAAAAAAGATTGATATTTTTGCTTTTTTCGATGAAAAGTGATTGGGTTCAAAGAATTCTAGCTCTTTTTGTAGACGTTGCACAGACATGGGAGATATAAATTTGAGCTGAAATAATAGGCTTTTAGATGGTGTACAATTTATTATTGGTTGTTATATAAAAAAAAGGATTTTTGGGTAATGGAAGTGATTTTTTCACTTTTTTCATAAGACATTATTGTTTTTAATAAATTATTTTAATACTTTTTGCGCATTGTAAAAATTTAAAAATGGTTTTATTCTATAGAAAAAATATTTTTTAAATAAAAAAATTAATATAATGAGAAAAGAAAAAAAAATATTTTTTTTTACCTCTTTCTTGTAAATTATGATTGTTTGAAATAAATAAACGCTTCAATTAACTCATTTTAAATAATAGCACACAACCTGTTTTCTTACGACGTTATCATAAAAAATCATCGTCCGTAAACCGGCTTTACAGGCGGCCACTTTTTATGAACTTTGATGAATCAGATTGAAACTTTTATTTGAAGTTTTGGCTTCAAATCTTAACCAAATTAAACTGGAAAAGTGTTAAATTAACACTTCAATGATAATGACTCCAACTGCTGAAGGTATTCAAATTAAAAGGCGTTTGGTTAAGTTTCACCAACTTCAAAACAGAAACATTAAAACTAAAACTCTAGGAATGCAACTCCCTTATATTCATTTTGAACCCAACAAGAATTTATGGTTTTAGCCATAAACTCCTCAATTGAATTCAAACTATCCCCATGACGAGTAAATTGCTCTTTTCATTTTCAAAACACCCGCCAACCTATATACAGATTATTTCTGATCGCACTCATTTCAAACACAAAAAATGAATGAATTTTGCGGTTAAAGGTTTTACCAAATTGTTTTTAACCTAAAATATATTGTGACACTAAGCGGTAGGTATCTAAAAGCAGCTATGGCAAAGCTGCGTGGTGGCATACCAAAGTGGTGTGTGATGGTTGTGATGCTATCAAATGGAAAATTTAGGGATTAACAATTTGACTGTTTATTATCACTAACCCAAAAAGCCTGCTTCTCGCTCTCTATAACCTAATGGCAATTATATTCTATTGCTCAAACAAGTGATGCTGAAATGTGTGGTTTTTCTTGTTGAATCACCTAATTGGATTTTGTTGCTACTGCCGACTATTTGTGGCAGGTAAATCGTATTTAAGATTAAGGAAAATATATATAATATGCCATTAGATGAATAGATGACAATAAATAGATTAAATAGCATATAGATGGCGTCTTATTTCCTTTTATATGGAAAATATTTGGTTTAATCGGATTATCTTGGTTTTGACTTTGTTGTAAGCATTTCGATTTATCTTTTAATGTGATAATGATTATTTTAAGAGCTTTCTTTCGATGTCAATCGATTTACTTACTTGGAGTGCAAACATTTGTGGTTTCTGACAGATAATCAGAATTATCTGGCACAAATTAAATAAATTACTGTGCCGTAAGTATCTGACTGGTTCTATAACGGTTTTTAGAGGAGGGGGTAACAATTTGTATAATGCTTAAATGAATAATAATAAAAGTAAATCCGTGCAGTCGTTCGTTAAAATTTGAAACATTTAATCTAATAGATTTTAATTCAGTTCATTACCCAATAGCCGTTACCGCAGATGATAAGATAGTTATGTGTTCCTTAATTTTCTCTTAGTGGTATCATGAAATAAGACCAAGCGAAATAAGAATCATTTTTCAAAAATTGGCCATATTTTAGTTTTTAAAAATAGAATTAAAGCCATTTGGCATTATTTCAAACAAAAAAATGCTAGATTGTATGAAAAGTACCACTTATTTGTCAGTTGAATGATTATAATTTTTTTTATATTCAAATCTCTTGGTTAAAATCGTTTAAAATTTTTTCTCAGCTATTTATGAATCGCTTTTCATAAAAAAAAACATACCCTTGTAAATCTTTGGCAAAATTTAAAAATGATGAAAAATTACATGTTTTTTTTACATGGGTAAAAAGTCTGAATATCTTAATAGGTAAACTTTAGTCAAATTTCATTGGTTTTCACATTGATTTTGTGTTATAATAATTCTTATGTTTTTAAGTTTCGTTTCGTGTAAATTACTCTTTCTCTAGCAAGTAACAATTGATTTGAGAAGTATTTCATATAGCTGTTGGGTAATGATATTATATTACAACTGGTCTTTTTATAACACACTAATGAGTATTAATAAAAAGAACTATACAAAAAATAAAGTTCGTAGCTCAACTCTTTTGTTTTAAGCGAAGTTCTTTGTTATTAAACTTCTTTCAAGTTTATTTTAATTGAAATTAACAAATTAATATGGTTTATAATAAAATAATTATATGCTTTTATTGATTTAAATTAGAGGTCGAATTTTTTTATTAACTTTTAACATTTTTTGTTCATTTTTACTGCAATTCGTACTATAACAAATTCATAAAATTTTCGAAATCAAAAAATTTCATGATTGAAAAGTCAAACAGAAATGTACACTACCTAATATTTTTTAGAGAAACTTAATATTTAAAAATGAAAGGAATTTGTTTGTTTGTCCATATTTTCCCTTAAGAATAAATGAATCGTTTATTCCAGAAACAGCATAAGTCCACTTTTTCCAAAAAATTTTTTTGTTGAAATTTCTCATTTATGTATAGTTATTCATTAGTAGAGTAACTAAAGCAAATTATTAGGGAACCCGGCCGAACAGCTCTGATTTTGACGATTTTTTTTTCAAACGTAGTTAATTAAAATTCGTGTTAAAATACTTTAAAGTCTATAGATTAAAAATTGCCGGTGTTGCTGTATTGTTTTTTAAATTAAAATTAATTTTTTTCACAAAACCTTTTTTTTTTGCTTTTCATAAAACAAATGATAGCAAAAGATTCTCTAGGTAATTAAAGGAAAATATATAAAAGGCAGTAAGTGACAATCTTCCATAGTTTAAGCGATAAATGCAATTTTCTAACATTCTGACCTCAAACACAAAAAAAATATTTTGAAAACAACGGCAACACCTACAATATTTTAATATACATTTTTAAAAAGCCAGAGGCTCATTCTTATCTCTTAAATTTAAATCCACTAAATTTAATCAAGACTTTTTGAAAAAATGGTCCTCAAACTCAGAATTAAAAAAAAAATATGTTATTAGAAAAATTTAAAATGACTTTTTTCCAAACTTTTTCTAATAAAATCTGAATTTATTTAAAAAAAATTTTTGGCCATAAATATTATCAGTTGAATTTCGAAGCAAAAAAGGTAAAATATATCACACTTTTGAAAAAAAAAAATGAAAAATTACTTCAATTTCAATGGTTTTTTTTTATTAAAACAGAATTTTTGCATTGAAATAATTAATTTTCTTAAAGACTGTGGTAAATAGGAACTTTAAATTTTTGCTATTTAACTTTCAACTGTAAGGGTTATTAAATGAATAAAAAATAACTCTATATTTAAATGTTAAACTTAAAAAAAAAAAATAAGTTACATTTTTTTTCAAAACTTTTATTAAAAAAAGTTCTTCGAAAATGAAATACTTTTTAATTTTTTTCATAAACCGTAATACATATTGACATTTCCTTTTATAATTTGAAATCATAATAAATGCGGCCAAAAAATTTGAAAATAAATGCATTTTATATTACGACCAAGTTTAAAAAACGACATGTTAAAATTTTTTCAATAATTTTTTTTTTTCAAAAATCTGAGTTCAATTACCATTCTTTCAAAAGCCGTTCATTCAATTAACTTAATTTTAATTTTACATATATGACTAAGCTTCTAGCTTTAAAAAAATGTATATTTGAATATTGTAGGAGTTGCCGTTGTGTTCAAATATTTTTTTTTGTGTTTGAAGTCAATTAATAAGAAAATTGCATCTATTGCTTGAGCTCACTCCCATATATTTTTTTTCCTTGAATTTCCTAGACAATCTTTTGGCATCAATTAATTTATGAAATTTAAGAAAAATATTTGAAAAAAATTTGTTTTTGTTCACAAAAATCTTCAATTAAATTTAAAAAATCAAAACGGCAACACCGGCAATTTTTAATCTATAGACTTTAAAGTATTTTTAATTACCGACGTTTGAAAAAAAAGATCATCAAAATCTAAGCTGTTCGGCCGGGTTCCCTAATATTGCCAATTTTTGAGCTTTAGTTACTCCACTACATCTTCTGAAAAAAAAAATTAAGTATGTCAGACCCCCCAAAATACGAAAACTGAAAGAAAAGGGTTCAAAATATATGGAAAATTTTCACCCGGTGACAACATTTTTGACTGTTAAATACATGACTTTTTACCAGTTTTAAATTATTTTGGCAGCAATCTTGACACGCACCCCCTTTTGTTATATATCTTTAGAAAGGTAAAGAATTACTCTATCTATATCTATTAAATTCATTAAAATTGTACTCAGGATTCAAAAGTTATAGCCAGATCTCTGGTGGTGGCAGCATTTTTAACTCTTGAATAATATGACATTTTACCAGTTTTAAATTTTTTTGGCAAACATCATGACACGCAAGCCTTTAAGTTAAGTCAAGAAGTCAAAATTGTAAAAAAATTGTAAAAAATATTTTTAATTCACAAATCTTGCATAGAATTTTTTTTCAATGAAGAAAATTTTTATTTGCAGTACAATTTTTTTTTTTAATTCAAAATAGGTATGTTTATTTGCATTATTTTCAATGCAAATATTGTTCGGTTGAAATAAAATTTTTTTTATTTAAATATTTTTCAGTAGCGATAAATATTTTTATTGCCAATTTTTTTTTTTTTTAATTTCAAATGCATTTTTTTAAATTGATAATTTCACAACTTTGGTGTGGCGTAGGTTACAATTTCACGGCATGGATGTTTCATTTGCAACCAAAGACCAAAAGAATTCATCGAAATATCTTGAGTGAAAAGGTGCTTTTGTTTTTAAAGGGAGAGAGAACGTTGTGCACAATAATTACCAAAAAACACTTTGTTAAAATAATGGTCGATTTAAGAAAATTGGTTAAAATATTTCGATGGTTATTGGCATGAAAGCCAACAAAAATGTTAACAACCTTATTTAAATAAAAAAAAATAACACTATAACGATTTTTTGTAGTGTTTTTTTTTTTTTCGTTTTATAACCATATTTGAAGCTTACTAGTTAGAGTAACTTAAGCTCAATAAATGGCAATTATATTAGGGAACAAACGTCGGTAATTTAAAATACTTTAAGGTCTATTGATTAAAAATTGCCGTTGTTGCCGTTTTGATTTTTTAAATTTAATTGAAGATTTTTGTGAACAAAAAATTTTGCTTAAATTTCATAAATTTACTAATGCAAAAAGATTGTCTAGGTCATAAAAGGAAAACAACTATATGGCATTTAAGGACAATCTTCCATTGTTTAGGCGATAAATGCAATTTTCTCACAAATTGACTTCAAACACAAAAATAAATATTTGAACACAACGGCAACACCTACAATATTAAAATATACATTTTTAAAAAGCTAGAAGCTTATTCATATTTGTAAAATTAAAATAAAGTAAATTGAAGAAAGGGTTTTTGAAAAAATGGTTATTAAACTCAGATTTTTGAAAAAAGAAAAAACAATTATTAGGTATTATTGTCCTTTTTAAAAATTTTTTGAAATATAAAATCAAAATGCATTAATTTTTCAAATTTGTTTAAACACATTTATTAAGATTTGAAATTATAAAAGGAAATGTCAATATGTATTACAATTTATGAAAAAAATTAAAAAGTATTTCATTTTCGAAGAACTTTTTTAATAGAAATTTTTAAAATTTAACTTATTTTTTTTTTAAGTTTAACATTTAAATATAAAGTTATTTTTTATTCATTCAATAGCCCTTACTGTTAAAAGTAAAATAGAAAAAGTTTAAAGTTCTTGTTTGCCAAAGGCATAAAGAAAATAAATTATTTCAATGCAAAAATTCAGTTTTAGTCAAAAAAAATCCAATGAAATTGAAGTCATTTTTAATTTTTTTTTCAAAACTGTAATATTTATTTCCTTTTCCGAATTCAACTGATAACATCTATCGCCAAAAATTTTTTTCAAATAAATTCATATTTAACTTTGAAAAGTTTGAAAAAAAAAACATTTAAATTTTTTTAATAACGCTTTTTTTCCAAAATTTTGAGTTGAGGACCATTCTTTCATTTATTTTATGAAATTTAAGCAAAAAAAATAAATGGTTTTGTTAAAAAAAAAATTAATTTTAAATTAAAAAAAAAAAACAATACGGCAACATCGGCAATTTTTAACCGGGTTCCCTAATAATTTGCTTCAGTTACTCCACTAATATACATTCCAAAAATTATTTAATTAAACTTTGTAGCTAAATTATGCTAGGCATTTTAAATTTAGTAAGGTATACATATGTTTTTGCAGCTTTAAAAGTGCCAACTTTTTTTTCATTTACTTTTTATTATTTATTTTTATAACTTTCTTTTATAAAGCACCAATTTAAACATCAAACCTTATGAGTTAAGTAACTCGAAAATCGCCTTTTGGACTACTAAATTTATTCTCTGGATACGTGGGAAAAGCTCATTTTAAGTTGTTCACAAGCGTGTTCGAGCTGATTGAAATTAGTCAAGTAATGTTTCATTTTATTACCTACTTCCAAAAAGGAGGAGGTATTCAATTCGTCTGTATTTTTTTTTTATGTTTGTTACCTCGTAACTTTTGACTGAGCGAACCAATTTTGATAATCCTTTTTGTATTGGAAAGCTGGTGGCTGCAATGTGGTCCCATTTCAATTTCGTTCAGTTCTGGCCATAGGAAGTATTAGAAAAACCATTAAACCCAGTTTTGATCCATGGCAGTGGGTTTTGTTTTTTGATAAAAATGATTATCGAAAAATTTTTAACTAGCTAATAATTATAAAGCTTATTATCTTCAAGTTTTAACTTTTATTCTCCAAAATATTTCTATTTTTAAAGACAGATGAGAAAAAATAAGTTAAATAACGAAATAAATGAATGTAATTTGTCAGAGTGTGAGTGATTTTTCAATTTCCATGAACTTAAAAAAAAATAAATAAATCAATGCACGTTTTGTTAAGGGTTGTAAGTTTATCTTTTAACCAATATTTCGAAGCAGATTTTTCTTCTTGTGATGGTCAGTGTGAGAAAATTTGTTTTATTTACTTTTTTCTTTATTTTTTCTTGTTTTTTTTATTTTTTATTTAAAGACTTTGTGGTATTTTAGTTTTATATTCTAGCATCCCCTTCAAAGATGTGCAGCGGCAAAAACATCCAATGCAAAAGACCATTTGATGATTTGCTTGCAGAGAATAATGTTCAAATATTTCCTCCCATTAAATCCAAAATTGAATGCGATTTATATGTCCGTGTTTTTTTTTTTTTCTACTTGCATCTTTTCATATGAATCGGAGAGGTTTTTTGTGTGGAGTATCCTTTTTTTCGGTTTTATTTCCCACTGACATTCATGGTTTTTCCTGTTTTGTTTTGTGTCGGTTTTTTTAGCATTTTTTTTTTTTCTTTTGGTTTCTGAATTCTCATTCATTTTTTTTTCTTAGCCTTTGGTGGTTTTTATTTGCCCTCCCTGCAGGGCGGTAGGAGCCATATCGAAGGACTCGCTAAAGACACCTCTAGGGCGATATAAGTGTTTTCCACTTGATTTAATTTGGATCGGTCGGTGTTTGAGTGTGAAAATGAGCGCCTCCTTTCTGCTTGTGTTTATAGACCCTCTTTTTTTTTTGGTAATGCAAAACAAAAAAAAAAATATTGAATTCCAAAGGGGAAGCTAAAAAAATCGAAATGTCGTAAGGAAATTATATACCTCTTTTTTATTTCAATTTTTTTTTTTAAATGGAGGAAAGACGAACCCTAACTGTATTTCAAAAGGAAAGTGTGAAAGAAAAATGAAAACAAGAAAATTATTGAAATGAAACCTAGGAAACTTAACGGCTTTTATTTACATCAAACAACATAGACGGGAGCCACAGCACAGGATAACCAAGCAAGGGCAACTGGCAGATATGGTTGCCATTTGGGTTTATTTTGATTAAAATTGTATTTTCTAATATTTTTTTTTTTTCAAACATACAAAATTGAGAAAAAAAATATTTCAATTGCAAATAACTTAGCAACCAGACTTCGAAGGAGTTTTTGATTCTTTAATAGAGCTTAAAGAGATCTTTCTTTTGATTTGGATTTTTTTTTAAATAATTTTTTTTTTTTTGAAAATATAAAAAATTTGCTTTGAATTTCAAAAATTAAAAAAAAAATAACAGAAATCTGGCAACCATACCATCAAATAAAAGAAAGTTAATTTTTTGTTCATTTCTTTTATTTCATAAAAAAATGGGGAGTGACTATAAAAATTGTGAATAAAATGTTTGTTTTATCTTTTTTGATGAAACAATTTTGATTGTGTTTGGTAGTTGAGTTTGTTGTCATTTATTTTTTTTGTGTTCCTTCTCATATACATGAGTATACTATCGTTTAAACCAAACATTAAATTATTTATTTATCTGTATAAAAATGTGCCTATATGTCCTGAGTATATGCTTTTACCATGTCAAGGACAAAGCAAATATAAAAGATGACATTTGTATTTTGATTAGCTTTTGTGGCGTTGGCAACAAAAAAAAAATATAGAAACAGATAGTAGACTTTTTTCTAACATAGTCTGGAACAGAAACCCTTTAATAATGGACTGCAACAAATGTCCTTATACTTTCAGTATGATAATTCAGTCTTTTGGTTTGAACTTAAGAGAAACGTATTGAATTGGGAATTTGGAACTCAAAACCCTACCGCAACTGTAGTGGAGTAACTAAAGCTAAAAAAATGTCAGTATTAGGGAACCCGGCCGAACAGCTCTGATTTTGATGATCTTTTTTCTCAAACGTCGGTAAATTAATAATACATAATTTAAAATCTATAGATTAAAAATGTATTAAAAAAATTTTAACATGTCCTTTTTAAACATTTATAATGATTTGAAATTATAAAACAAAATTTCAATATATATTACGGTTTATGAAAAAAATTAAAAAGTATTTCATTTTCAAAAAACTTTTTTTAATAGAAGTTTGGAAAAAAAATTGACTTTATTTTTCTTTTTTAAGTTCAACATTTTAATATAAAGTTATTTTGTATTTATTCAATAGCCCTTATTGTTAAAAGTTAAATAGCAAAAGTTTAAAGTTCTTATTTGCCAAAGTCTTTGAGAAAATCAATTATTTCAATGCAAAAATTCAGTTTTTATCAAAAAATCCAATGAAATTGAAGTAATTTTTAATTTTTTTTTTTCAAAACTGTAATAAATATTACCTTTTTCTCTTTGGAATTCAACTGATAATATTTATGGCCAAAATATTTTACTACGAAAAAGCTTGAAAAAAAGTTATTTAAAATTTTTTAATAATCCTTTTTTTCCAAAATTCTGAGTTGACTACCATTCTTTCAAAAACCCTTGATTAAATTTAGTGGATTTAAATTTTACAGATAGAAATGAGATTCTGGCTTTTTTAAAAACGTGTATGTAAATATTGTAATTGTTCCCGTTGTGTTAAAAATATTTTTTTTTGTGTTTGAAGTCAGTTTGTGAGAAAATTGCATTTATCGCTTAAACGATGGACCATTGTACGTCACTCCCATATAGTTGTTTTCCTTTAATTGCCTAGACAATCTTTTGGCATTAGTAAATTTATAAAATTTAAGCAAAATTTAAAAAAAAAGTTTTTTGTTCACAAAAATCTTCAAATAAATTTAATAAAAATCAAAACGGCAACAGCGGCAATTTTTAATCTATATAATTACCGACGTTTGAAAAAAAAGATCATCAAAATCAGAGCTGTTCAACCGGGTTCCCTAATAATTTGCTTTAGTTACTCCAATACTCATAACAAATTCTTCTAATGAGCTTGTAGTAGTTTAGAATAGTTTCTTATACATACATAATGTCTCACTATTACCTTGAAATAGTTTGGTTTGATAATAATTTTGCTTATTAAAAATATTTCCCACAAAAAAAAAAGTTTTAAATTCCAAGGACAGGAAAGCATCGTTCATCATTACATCCATCATGCATACCTACTTTGATAAACAAACATGTCGTTGTCAGCTACACGCTTATTACGTATAGAAGTTTTAAGGAAGACAAAAGTTTTTTCTTAGTTTTTCTTGAACATTAATGTTTCTCAAAAATATGAGATCATTCTTCTGAAGGTATTTACCCCTCATGAATTCAAATGAAAGGAATTTTCCAGTCTTAATGTTTTTCAGTTCTGACAAAAATTTACATTATATTTTATAATGATTCATAGTAACAAAGTGTAAGTTGAGAAGTATTTAGCTACCTCTAGCGACGCTTATTATATTTTTTCAGGAAATACACAACCAAGCTGGAAGAAAAATGTGCAATTTTAATAATAAAACTTGGTAGCTTAAGTTTTTTGTTTAACTGTGTTTTTTTCAAAATCAGGAAAAGCAGTTATTATTTGAGTATTTTATTTTTTGTTTTTAATTTCTGTTTTTATAAGAAAAATTATACTTACTTATTTTCTTTTAAAAAGTCTTATCACCCCTTAAAGGCTTTCCATGAAGAATTTTTATTTCCTGAAATGAATCGCTTTTTGAAGCCTTTTTTCTCTAAATCCTTTGAAGTCTTGTTGCTCTTTGAAGCCTCTTCTCTTGAAATGTCTTATCGTTTTTTAAGACCTCTTTTTAATTCACTAAAAAAAAAAATATTTCAAGAAATATTACTTCTTGAAGAATTTTCAAGAAGCTTATTCCCTCTTTGAGAACTCTTAGCTATGAAGAATTTTATTTCGAAACGTTTTATCGTTCTTTGAGACCTCTTTACTTTGTGGAAAAAAATGTATTTTAAGAAGTTTCATCGGTCTTTGAGACCTCTTACCTTCATGAAGAATTTTTATTTCAAGAAGTTTCATCGCTCTTTGAGACCTCTTGTCTTAACTTCATGAAGAAATTTTATTTCATTCTTTGAGACCTCTTAACTTCATGAAGAATTTTTATTTCTTTGAGACCTCTTCACTTCTTGAAGAATTTTCAAGAATCTTATTCCCTTTTTGAGAATTCTTTACTATGAAGAATTTTATTTCGAAACGTCTTATCGTTCTTTGAGATCTCTGTACTTTGTGAAAAAAATTTATTTTAAGAAGTTTCATCGGTCTTTGAGACCAGCATGAAAATTTTGTATTTCTTTCTTTGATACCTCTTTACATAATGAAGAATTTTTAGTTTGAAACGTCTTATTATTCCTTGAGACCTCTTTACTTCGCTAAAAAAATTACTTCAAGAAAACTCATCGCTCTTTCAGACCTTGTAACTTCCTGAAGAATTTTTATTGCTTTGATACCTTCTAAGACCTGTTAAGACCTCTTAACTATGAAAGATTTTATTTCGAAACTTCTTATCGTTCTTTGAGACCTCTTTACTTTGTGGAAAAAAATGTATTTTAAGAAGTTTCATCGGTCTTTGAGACCTCTTAACTTCATGAAGAATTTTTATTTCAAGAAGTTTCATCGCTCTTTGAGACCTCTTGTCTTAACTTCATGAAGAAATTTTATTTCATTCTTTGAGACCTCTTAACTTCATGAAGAATTTTTATTTCTTTGAGACCTCTTCACTTCTTGAAGAATTTTCAAGAATCTTATTCCCTTTTTGAGAATTCTTTACTATAAAGAATTTTATTTCGAAACGTCTTATCGTTCTTTGATATCTCTGTACTTTGTGAAAAAAATTTATTTTAAGAAGTTTCATCGGTCTTTGAGACCAGCATGAAAATTTTGTATTTCTTTCTTTGATACCTCTTTACATAATGAAGAATTTTTAGTTTGAAACGTCTTATTATTCCTTGAGACCTCTTTACTTCGCTAAAAAAATTACTTCAAGAAAACTCATCGCTCTTTCAGACCTTGTAACTTCCTGAAGAATTTTTATTGCTTTGAGACCTTCTAAGACCTGTTAAGACCTCTTAACTATGAAGGATTTTATTTCGAAACTTCTTATCGTTCTTTGAGACCTCTTTACATTGTGAAAAAAAAAAATATTTTAAGAAGTTTCATCGGTCTTTGAGACCTCTGAACTCCATGAACAAATTTTATTTCAAAAAGTTTCATCGCTTTTTTTGATTTCTTATCTAACTTCATAAAAGTTTTAATTTTGTGGGACCTCATAACCCTTTGAGACCTCTTTATTTCATGACCAATTTTTATTTCCTGAAGTCTAAACTTTGAGACCTCTTATCTCATGATGAATTTGTCCTTAAAATCTTTTTATCACATAACCTTGGACACTTAAGTAAGTAGATACTCAAGTTCCATCATTTCTATTCTCCTCCAGGTTTATTTCAATAATTGATTTTCTGTCCACATACCCCTTTTTTTGATGTCCTATAGCAACTTCATTCCTAACCTGTTTCAATATGTATACGACAAAACGTGTTGGAATCCACAGTCTATGAATTATTCGTCTCTTCCAGAAAATAACCTTCAACGTGTAAGTAATCCCAGAGTATATACCACTGAGACTTACTCTATACATACTGACTATGTATATGTATAAATTGTATATTTATAAGATCTCTCAGATGCTGCTCATAGGTACTCTCTCAACATACTATGCGTTGAAGTAACTTGGTATCCCGCTCAGTACCGACTTAATTAAGTAATTCCTCATGGACTTTATTAAGAATTGACCAGCCAGCTGAGTAATGGAATCTCCTTCAATTATTATTATCCTTACAGAGGTACCTACTCTACTTGTAAGCTCATGTATCTCTGTATGAGTGAATTTATGAACACATAAAGTCATTTCTCAATTACTTATGGGGTATAGCAGAGGTAGGTACCAGTTGTCACCATATTATGCTACGGCCAGTTGCTACGACACTTTCACGACCTACGAGGATATACCAACCATCACATCAAGGTGAACAACTTAGCATTAATTAATGTGAGTCGCCATGGCGCGTTTCACATCGAGCTTGTTGGTCGACAAACCCCAAAGGTTTGCGGCTAAAATTTATGCGCGGCATATTATTTGTATAGTGGGGGGCCATCTCTCCTGAAATGTTCCTGGACCATGATTAGATCATTAACTTGATACAAATGAGCGTAGGTTGATTCAATTATAATTCCAGTTTGTCATAGATTGATTGTTCGCATATCTTGTGTCCTGATATTATTATACCTTGTTAAGACTTAATTCAGGGAATGTGGAAGAATTAGGTGATGAAATTATTGGCACATGTTCAGAAGATACAATTTTTATTACTGCGAGTTTTGAGATATTGGGAAATGGGAATATAAAGGACTTAACATGCGAATCCTTAAGGGCTGATCTAAAAAGTCGAAAATGGTCATTTTAATAGAATTTACAACATAGCTCAACGATAACGAAAATTCCAGAATTCTAAGAAATCAATTTAGTAAATAAATTTGCTCAAAAAAAAAACAATCTTAATTTTCTTTAAAAGAAAATATCTCCTCCATCTTCAACTCAATTTTAAGGTCGTTTTTGTACTGAAGGTTAAATTTACTTTCATTTTCTACTTAACTTCTATCTAACCTATGCCATTTCCAAATTACATACCATCATCATCATCATTTTATTTCAAAAAAAAAGAAAAGAGGGAATCATAACAAAAATTCCTTCGCGTTTGGATTCTTTTTGAGAATGACATTCATCTATCGAAAACGCGCCGATTTTGTACAAAATGAAAAGCCAACTGAGATTGAGAAATGAAAAAAAAACTAGAAAGAAGAATCTATTGAATTGAAAGAAAAAAAAAAAATTACACAAACTTGGAAGAAATAGCATGAATTTTTTCTATGCTGATGCATTAAATGGGATTGCAGATACGTGCTTAGCATTCGATGAATGATATTTTTTACACAACTGAATAGATAGCAATATCCTTCGCAGTAATGTCAGCATTATATGAAATTAATAAATCAAAGTGTTTTTTTCTGTGCGTCGCGCGTTTGACGAGAATGAGAGATATCGTAGGTACTCTTACTATGCTACCGCGATGTTATGTATATTTACTTGAAGCTTTGAAACCAATCAATATTTTTGAAATTTCTTAAATTACTTTCTTTTTTTTATTTAAAATAAAAAATAAAATACAAAATACTTGAGATATACGAGTTTTTTTTTTTTTTTCTATGACAATTTTAGGTCTGGAAATTTACAACTAAAATAAAAAGTTACACATACACCACAGTGACCCATTCGATAATATTTTTTGTTATGGGCGATATCTTTGTGGCATTTTGTGCGATTTTCGTAGATAACGTCTCAAATGAAAGTGGATAAAAGAAGGAATGAAAGAAAAATTGAATATTAAAATATATTTATTTTATTTATACTTTTTTATTTAAGTTACTTATTATTTATTTTCTTACCTCACAAAAACTAATGTTTCTCAGTTTTTTTTTTTTTTTAATTACTTTGTATAGGTAATCCTCTTTTTTTAAAAATTGAAGTTTCTACGGAAATTAATTACGGAGTAATGAACTTCTCAAGTAGCACACTTGTGTATAAATTGGTGTAAATTCATTAATTTTGGTGTAAAATTGAGAAAATTGAAAAAATATGGTGTATTTCTCAAAATTAGTGGTATAAAAATTATACCACTGTCTTTTCTGTACAAATTTTCAACATTTTTTTAAGATTCCGTGCAAAAAATACACAGATATTAAGTTGTTCTTATAATATACCATTAATGGTGCATAAAATTATTTGATTCTGAAATCAACCAAAACGGTTTATTTCGTACACTCTGTTTGGTGTAGGAAGCACACCCTGTGGACATAAAATTCACCAAAATGCATATGTGGGAGACGCCATATTTTTCAATGGACGCCATTTAAAAATAGAAGACAGCGATTAATTATTTTACTAAAATAATATATTTATCGACCTAATAGTCCCGCATTCTTAGTTTTTTCAATTCATTATAAAATAACTTTTCTTAAAAAAATGTAAAACAACACAAAAATTATAATTTTTGAAAAATGGATTCTTAAAATCGAAAAAAAAATCATTAATTCACTGACATTTTTGAGGCGCTCGATTTTTAGAGGGGGTAGCATCTAAAATTAGTAGATAGAATGTGTTTCGTTTTAAAATTTGGCAAACAAAATCATATTTAACCATTGGTTTCTTATGGCAATATTATGAAAGTGAATAAAAATTCATTTTCATTTATTTCATAAGAAATGGTGTGAATTAGAATTCATCAAACTGTTTGAGATAAAAAATAAACTTTGGTTCAAATTTTAAATCAGAATAATTTAAATGGTGTATTTTATCCATAGATTTATTGTGTATTTTTCAATTTCAAAGGGATAATTTTCACCAAAAACAGATCATTTAATATACCACTAGTGCCATTTATACACCAAAATCGGTATATTTTTTTAACCACCGGAGTTTATTTTATACGAGAAAATGGTGTATTTTTTATATTCAAAATGCATATCACGAAAGTGCAAAAAATACACCAAATATTTTGGTGTATCTTAGACTTTTGTGCTACTTGAGTTATTATTGCATGGGAAACTGTACAATTTTTGAAAAAAGGATTAATTCCCGGTTATTTTAATTCAGTGTGACTTTATTATATCCTCCAACAACTCTGAATGTAAAAAAAAAATAGAAGAAAACTTAATATTTCATAAGTTAATTTTACCAACAAAACCCAGCCACTTAGAAACAAACAAAATAAAGGGCTCTCTTTAAAAAAAAAGTAGTTTTGGTTAATTTTTTCAATTCCTCTAAAACAACAAAACATTTTCGCACACGGTTTTCTCTTTTTGAATTAAAATTAATAAAAGTATTGAATCTTGAAAATAAAATGAGTACTTAATAACATACTATTTTGAGAAAAATTATTTTGTAATTTTTGTTTGAAATTTTCTTTTCAAAATTTTGAGTTTGAAAATAAATTTTTGAAAAATTGTTCATTGAAACAGCTTTATTTAAAAACATAATACAAGAAAAAGTTATTAACTTTCCAAAAAGGTATGGGACGTTATACCTAGTTGATATAACCGTCAATTTTTAATAATTTTTTTTTCCAATCTAAGTCAAATTCCTAGAAAATTTGCCCTCCAGGCTAAATACGATGGTCTTATCTCAACCAAATCTACACGCTATGGCTTTCTGACAAATTGCTGTTGCATTACCTTGTATAAATAATAAAAAAAATAATAAAAAAAACATAATTCATGTTTTTGAAATTAATTCCACAAATTCACTATAGCATGAAGCATCCAGAATATTTAAATGCCGGTAGCGATCTCTAAATATATTATTCAATTTTTATAAATTTTTGAGACAATTTTTTTTTTTTCATGACAAAGAACAAAATGGCGGGTTGGGACGGTCATTATTAACAAAAAAAAAAATGTACCCAATATAAGGCGCACCCTAATGCTTATGCAAACAATTATGGTACAAGTGCACATTAATTAAGGGAATTTTGTAATGTTAAAACTGAAGAACAAGTGATTCAAGTGATTTCGTTTTTGAGAATTGACTTACCTATAGTTATAGCATATCCAAATAGTTATCATTGCTTGGACCAACAGAAGAGATTCATTTTTTTAATAGGAACCTGAAACTGATTGTCCTTACTCACGATAGTGCAAAGTGGTATTTTTCATGCTTTTTGGAATCAAAAATCATATTTATGACCATTTCTTAGTGAAAAGTGGTGCATTTTGGTACAATGGAAGTTATTATTATGGAAAATACATTAAAATTGCCAATTTTTTTTTTGGGTATAACTATAACAGTCCGTGCACCGTACTTAATAAAAATGACTCTGCACTTTGCACATAATTTAACTGCTGGTCTTTGGACTTCTGCCAAAGCCGTAAAAGCGCATTTTTTGGGTTTTTTTTTTGACAACTTTTTTTCAGAACAGAAAAATTGTTAATGAATAAATCTTCAACTTTGCAGATTAATTCCAGGTATATTAAGGTCACAAATTTGAGCCTCATTTTAATCTTGTTGTCCATGATTATAAAACATCAGTGAATTTTGTAAGAAACCGTAAAAAGACTATTTCCAAACTATTTCTAAAAATTGGGAGCGGGCCATAATTCTGGTTGTCAAAATTCTGTACGACAAAATTCTGTGGGGTCAAAATACTGCAATACCATAATTCTGTACGTCATTATACTGTAAATACAAAATTCTGTACGTCAAAATACTGTATGAACAAAATACTGACATGCAAAATTCTGTTTTGTAAAATTCTGTACGACAAAATACTGTATATTAGTCCAGTAATTTTAGGTTTTATCTGCGGAAAAATTCCTACTGGGCTGAATTTTGGTATACAGCTTAATGACGGCTTTGTTATGAAGATGTGAAAAATCGACATTGATATCGTGTCCGCGTTAAGAGTTATAGGGGTCAAAAGGTCACAAAAACTGGTTTTTCACGATTTTCAGCAAAACGGTAAGTCTTATCAAAAAATTTTCAATGCAAGAATTGTAGACCAGATTATTATATATAAAAAGTGTCATGACACTTTTTTTCCTAAGACCCACCGTTTCTTAGGTATAACGATTCAAAAAGTTGAAGTTTAGTTGTAATCGTCATAATCCTATTCCTGAAAAAAAACTCCTAACTGAAAAGTTCCTGAAATTTCATTATTTTTTTAGCTTGAATTTCGTTCCTCAACTGTTAAGAATATGGGGAAACCAAACAAAAATGGAAATTTTCGCCATTTTTCCGATTGGGGCCCTTCTCCCGAAACCATTTCCCTGGGAATTTTTGTTTAGAATATGTCTGAAAATATACAGGGTGTGCAATAGAGAATGGACAACCCTAAAACGGCTTATAGCTACACTTATGATTGTTCTAAAAACAGATAGAAAAAAGTTCTATCGCAACCAGTTCATAAAATATGGACTTTTTTTCGTTCAGTGTATTTTAAATTTTATCATCTTATGTTTTCGTTCACTACAACCACGAATGAATGAATTTTATTTATTTCTTTTTTTTATAATTTTCTACAATAATTGTATGAGTACATAAATGCTTAAAAAACTGCACAGCTATTGCACATTTTTGTAAAAAAAATTTTGAAATCTGTTTTTTGATGCAAAATGTAAAAAAAGTATTTTATGAAAAATTTTAAACAAATGTGGTATAAAATAAATCTATAGAAACCTAGGTGGCCATCTTTCTTAAAAATATTCTCCTTATACCAGAATATTTTTAAGAAAGTTGGCCACCTAGGTTTCTATAGATTTATTTTATACCACAGGTGTTTAAAATTTTTCATAAAATACTTTTTTTACATTTTGCATCAAAAAACAGATTTCAAAATTTTTTTTACAAAAATGTGCAATAGCTGTGCAGTTTTTTAAGCATTTATGTACTCATACAATTATTGTAGAAAATTATAAAAAAAAGAAATAAATAAAATTCATTCATTCGTGGTTGTAGTGAACGAAAACATAAGATGATAAAATTTAAAATACACTGAACGAAAAAAAGTCCATATTTTATGAACTGGTTGCGATAGAACTTTTTTCTATCTGTTTTTAGAACAATCATAAGTGTAGCTATAAGCCGTTTTAGGGTTGTCCATTCTCTATTGCACACCCTGTATATTTTCAGACATATTCTAAACAAAAATTCCCAGGGAAATGGTTTCGGGAGAAGGGCCCCAATCGGAAAAATGGCGAAAATTTCCATTTTTGTTTGGTTTCCCCATATTCTTAACAGTTGAGGAACGAAATTCAAGCTAAAAAAATAATGAAATTTCAGGAACTTTTCAGTTAGGAGTTTTTTTTCAGGAATAGGATTATGACGATTACAACTAAACTTCAACTTTTTGAATCGTTATACCTAAGAAACGGTGGGTCTTAGGAAAAAAAGTGTCATGACACTTTTTATATATAATAATCTGGTCTACAATTCTTGCATTGAAAATTTTTTGATAAGACTTACCGTTTTGCTGAAAATCGTGAAAAACCAGTTTTTGTGACCTTTTGACCCCTATAACTCTTAACGCGGACACGATATCAATGTCGATTTTTCACATCTTTATAACAAAGCCGTCATTAAGCTGTATACCAAAATTCAGCCCAGTAGGAATTTTTCCGCAGATTGGGCTTAAAAATGACTAAAATGACTGGGCTATATCAAAATTCTGTAAAAATGCTGTAAAAATATATCGTTTTGATAATGTAAAAAAGTGCGCGCGCACTTTTTTACAAGCCTCCAAGACAATGTTATTATTTAGCTGATTTCTTCATAATGTACATGATTAACTGAAACTTGTTCGTAAATCTTAGAGATTTAGAGGCAGCTCAGATGTTTGAGCCCCCTCCAAATTCTAAAAGGGCTGTTTGTGTTTGTTTGAGTAAGGGCCTTAACTGACATTGAGGGTTGGGATACATTTTTTTCGGATTTTATTCCAATTCGGAATTCTTCAAATCTTTTTTTTTTTTCGGTATTTTGGCCTCGAATTACAAACTAATGGTTTCTTTAAGGAAATTCCAGTTTGCGCTTCTGAAAATTAGTTTTTCAGACTTTCACGTTTTGCATTTCACTTTTTGCGCATTCACCTGCCGATAGTGAAATTAAATGTTCTGCATTTTTTCACTCATTTTGGATTTTCTGATCGAAATCAGTTCACTTTGTTTCTGTAAGTGAATTTGGTGCCTTTTTCAATGAATCTGCAATCTTTGGACAACATTTGTTGTTTATTTATATTTTATTTATATCATTATTAATCACTGCCTCTGTGTTTGCACCTCATTCGCTTTACACAACAACAAAATGAAAACGGATGATACTTTAGTTTTGACAGTTCGAAGCATTTACGAAGTTGTCGAAATCGATCGAAGATCTATTTCACGTGAAATTGAAAAGTGATTTCAATTCACTTTCGGTCGAATTGCGGAAAATAGTAATGAGTATAGCTCAAAAACAAGACGTGGTAGGAATAAATACGTAAACAGTTTTGAATTCAGCCTGACAAAGTTCATGACAAAGTTCAAACGATATAGTGTTTTTTTATTTTTAAGATTACTCAACACCTTGCTGTTTGTGTAAAATGATTGAGATACAAGAACTTTGAAAAAACACTACTTTGACTGTGAAAGGAAGAGACAGTAGTACGAAGCTGTCGAGAGCAGTAAAATGTACTGCAGCACAGTGCGCAAAGACGAATAAAAAAAAAGAGTGTGTGTACACATGTACACGCGACTGAAGTTATACTTCTCATTCAGTATATTTAAATGAATTTCATTTGATATTTTTAATTTCTATTATTAAATTAATTAATCCACACTTCGTTTTTTTACATTTTTATCAAGTGAACAATAAATTAATTCTTTCATCCTCCTTGCGTCCATGTAGTTTTCAATTTATTCTGTGAAATTTACACATGTTGTGCGGTTCAGAACGTACTATATATGGTTAACGAAAGTAAATGATTGCGCATAAAATGTGCGATATGGTAATTTTATGAGAATTGTGTGTGCTTCAGCACTAGTAGTAGCAATATGCAACTTGCAGGGTTGCTACAAAGCTCAAAAGTGAGCTCAGCTCGCAGCTCAGCTCAAATTTTGAGCTAGCTCACTTTTGAGATATGTACCATAGTGAGCTGAGCTGATGGTTGAGCTGAGCTGTTGGGTGAGCTAAGGTAAAGTGAGCTGAGCTGAGCTGTGATGGGTGAGAGGATACATTGATTTTTATTTGGAAAGTATAATGAAATATGAAGATATTTTAAACTTTTATAAAACACCATAGCTTAAGATGTTTGGTTCTAGTTATTAATGGAATTATTTTAACACATGGATATTTTTATAAATAAAACAGATAATTTTTCGTGATCTTTCTCTTGGTTTTTTTAACCCTAGAAAGATAATCATAATATACGTCTCAGAGACGTATGATTCTAAAAAAGATTTTTGGTCTTATGTTAACACTTTTTGTCATATTTATATTTATTTAACTCTTTACTTAGATTATTTTAAAGAAGTGATATAATAAATCAAATCAATTTAACAAAAACCCAGAAATTTAAATTGAATTAGATAAAACAGTTCTTTACACGCCATACGTCTTACAGACGTAGATTATCTTTCTAGGGTTAATAGTAAATAGGGTAGAGTTGCCTATTTTCGGCCGTCTCCAGTTTCCGGCCACCTTTCGGAAAATCGTAATAACTAGGGATTTCGTAGGGTTTATTCCAAAATATTGCCCTTATGCTGTTCTCTTATATAATAGAACAGCACACGAGTGAAAATTTGGAATAAACCCCTTTGAAATCACTAGTTATAACGATTTTCCGAAAGGTGGCCGGTAACTGGAGACGGCCGCAAATAGGCAACTCTACCCTATATTTCTATTTTTTTAGTAAAATATTTCTTTTTTTATCATAAAAAAAAATTAGGTACAATCCGGTTTTACGACTTTTTTCAAAATTCCGAGAAAATCGCGTTTGAAAGTTGGGGTAAATTTTTTTTTCGAAAAATCCCCGAATCTTTGAACGCTCCTGGAAGCTAAACCACTTGAGAGCAATTTTTGGGAGTGGTGCCAAATGATAGCTTGTGTCATGGGCCTACGCTTTGCACATTATCAGATTTTTAAAAAATCGCCTTCCATGTTAAACCGCCACATCATGCATTTTTTTTCAGAATCGTGTCTATTTTTTTTTACTTTTAAGTTCTCCCGGTTTGAGAACGCGTGGACCTACAGGGATGGGAGTTGTACCCAAATCGAGTTTAGAGTCCCCGCTACCTTTTGGCATCAAAAATTTTATTTCCATTTTCTTCAAAATTCCGCGATATAGGCGTTGGAACGCTTTGATCTAGAGACAGGGGAGTGGTGCCATATGAAAGCTTATATTCTCAGCTACCCGAAAGTGGTATAATCCGGTTTTTCGATTTTTTTCAAAATTCCGAGAAAATCGTGTTTGAAAGTTGGGGTAAATTTTTTTTCGAAAAATCCCCGAATCTTTGAACGCTCCTGGAAGCTAAGCCGCTTGAGATCAATTTTTGGGAGTGATGCAAAATGATAGCTTGTGTCATGGGCCTACGCTTTGCACATTGTCAGATTTTTAAAAAATCGCCTTGCATGTTAAATCGCCACATCATGCCTATTTTTTCAGAATCGGGCTTTACTTTTTTTTTACCTTTAAGTTCTCCTGGTTTGAAAACGCGTGTAATTACATGAATGGAAGTTGTACCCAAATGTAGGTTAGAGTCCCCGCTACCTTTTGGCATCAAAAAATTTTTTTTCATTTTTTTTTCAAAATTCCGAGATATAGGCGTTGGAAGTTGGGGCGCTCACTTTCAGCTCAGCTCACTTTCAGCTCAGCTCAAATGAGCTAAGCTATGGTACCTAGCTCAAATTTGAGCTGAGCTGTGAGCTGAGCTGAAATGTTAGCTTTTTGCAACCCTGGCAACTTGCCACATGTAACTTGCCACATGCAACTTGCCACACGCAACTTGCCACATGCAACTTGCCACACGCAACTTGCCACATACAACTTGCCACATGCAACTTGCCACATGAAACATGTAACTTGCTACGTGTTGTGTGTTTTATGTTTGCCGTACTGCGGCGTACTGCATTTTTAAATACTAAAGTACTGCGTACTCTAAAGGTGAACCGACAGCCCTGCAACCCAGGGTGATCGCGTCATAATCCCTTTGACATTCTTGTCAAAAAGTAAATTTTCATACCCACCCTCCCATAAGAAGTATAACTTCAAAAAAAGAAAAAAAATGTTCCTACATTTAGGTACCCTATACAAAATTTTTGAAACAAATTTCCAGCCCCCTCCAAATTTTTTTCTGGATACGCCACTGGACGCATATGGTGGTTCAAGGATGGAAAAAACCTTAAGTTTAGAAAAAACACCTCGTAACTGACATTTAATAAAAAAAATTCGTTTTTTTTTTCATTTTTGACAGTATTTCTATTCACACAGAGAAAAATAGACCACATAAAATAGAACAAAAACAATAAGATTTCTCTATGGTTTTCATCCCAGAAGGAAACCTTATTAAAACAATCGGGTTTTCCTTATTGTTTTAAAATCTACAAAAAAAATAAAAAAAACGATGACCAGGCTGGGAATCGAACTGGAGACTTCAAATCATTAGTCGCCCACCTTACCACCTGAACCAACCTGCCATGAAAATATTGATCGCGATTTTTGTTCTACTGCTAAGTTGCAAAAAAAATCAACTTTTCAGTCAAATTTTAATAAGATTTTCTCTATAAAAATAATAAGAAATCTCCTTAAAAAAACCTTATTAATCGTTGATTTTAATAAGATTTCCTTATGAAATGTATGGACGGTAAAACAATATGGCAATCTGTTAGTTTTTAGCGGGTCATATTTTTCTCTGTGCAGTATTAATAAAAAAAAATTTCTTTAATCAAAAAAAAAAATTGTTTTTAAATTTATTTTTTTTTTTTTCAATATTAATTTGTTACGTTATTTAAAAAATCATTGGAATAAATGTTGTAGATCTTTTAATTACATATATCAGAAATATTTGCTTTCAATAAGATGAGGGGTTTTTTTGCCAAAAATCGTAAAAAAGCTATATTAGATTTTGCGGCTCTAATAAAATGGGTTTCAAATTAGTTGTCTTAAAACTATCTAATAAAAAAAATTGTTTATTTTCTTTTTAATTTAGACCGAAATTTTAAACCATTCCTTGTATAAGTGATCATAAAGTTAACTTTGATTTATCTATGAGAAAAAGTACTTATGCTCGAGTAATCAATTTTGTTATTACAAATAGAAATCTACCATTTTTTTTTCAAAAAAAAAGGGAAAACTTTCTCATTTTATACAAAGCTGTTTGTTTTACTACTCCTCTGAAGATAATTCATCCTCCTTTATGTTCTTCAATTCCTTTCAATAGCCAACATTTCAGTTAACTAGGATAATGTCCATACGAGCATGTGCATGTGTAGAAAAAAGAAAAAAAAAATCTCAAAATGACCTAGCTATTTTTCAAAAAGTATTTTTTCGCTGAAAACAAAACTCCCAGGTGAAATAGGAATTAAGTTCCAATAAAGCTGCCCCCAAGTCAATAAATTTAAAAAAACAAATTACCTCAGGTGCTCTGAAAAACAGGAAAGCAAAACAAAAATATATAAAAAAAAAAGGAATAGCTAGCGCTACTAAAATACGAAACTCGCTTCGGATAGGATAACGACCTGAGCATATTTCCAGCCAATGCAAGTAATCTACCTCAAAATAACCCCACAAGAGGGACTTAAAAATAAAAACAAAAAAAAATACCCCCATTCTACTCATGGGGATATTCTTCTTGGAGTATTGTTTCCTGTGCGCTGATTTCTAAGGATAGAATTATCGAACAGCATAGCAGACTGACAAAGAGTGGAAGGGTGTTTGTAGGGGGTAAATAAAAAAAGACTTTGAAGTGGGTGATGTGTTTGTAGAGTGCATCCACATCGACGACGACGTCTCTATAAATTCCAAGCGAAAGAACCTCCATCGTTGTTGTCGGTCGTCGCTTTCTATACAGAGGAGTACACCTTCAATAAGAGCTAAGATAATGTTTATTTTCCGACGAAACTTGGCTAACTGCCAAAAATAATCCCCATGGAGTTTTTCTTTTCCTAGACTGATGCACCTTTTTTTTCATACCCCCTCCCCATGTGGACTTTGTATGTGTGTGTTCTTTTTTATTTCAGGATTCTTTAAACAATATTCTCTATCCAAGAGAAAAAACAATACACTACTACACTATAAACATTGAAGACAATAGAAAACGGAAGTGAGTGAAGTTGTTTTTGATGACTGAGCACCTTTGAGTGTTTTAAAGTATAAACAAAGCCCATATTATCTTGTGCCTTAGCGCAGCACAAAACACTCCTTATCAACAACTTTTTATAAAGAACACACAAGCAGCCAATTGAAAATAATAAACAATATTAACTCCAACCTTTACGAGTTTTTTTTTTTCCGGAATTTCTTTTGTATTGTTGATCCTTTTTAAAAAAGTGCAAAGTGATATTGAGTTCTTTGTCATGAATATTCTCAAAACAAGCACTGTAGGATAAAAACAAACACTTTAAAATAACTTTGTATGCTTTTTCATAAATATCACATTTTTATTTCGAAAAATGAAAATTTTTAAAAATCTTGAACAATTTTTATGTGATCAAACTCGGAAAGTTTAAGTTTCTATAAGAGTTATCCGGTATTTTTAGTGAATGTTGTTCTGGTTATAACAGAATTTCGTTTGTTAGATTTTGAAATACTAATAATTGTATTTTACCAGTAAAAAAATAAAAAAATATTTATTGAATAGAGTAAGACGCAAAGAGTAATTAAAGTTTTTCATTCGAATTGAAATGTTCCACATACACCCTAGTGACCAAAATTTTTAATAGAATCTATTATGTACATACCTATATTTATATTATAAATTACTAGCTGACCCGGCGGACTTAGTTCCGCCATTTCTTGTATTTATTTCTATTTTCGACTTTGTAATTTGTCATAATTCCCAATACAAAAAGGAAATCAAAACTTGAAAAGTTCGTCCAATTAATTTAAAAATATTCACTTTCAATATTTAAAAAAAAGTGGCCTATGTTAAAAACGTTTTTTAAGTTTTTTAATTTACCATTGTGAAGCTTGAAGTTAATGTAGCGTTATGTGTGATAATCAAATGAAAGGTAATATTATCAAGATGTTCAATATAGATAAATCAAATTTTTGTAAGCTCCAGATCAAAAGATGTAACGTGTTGAAAAATAGAGTTTTATTTTACCGATATTTCAAATTTCTCATTACAAAATTAATTGAAACTTTGTACAAATATAGTCTTGCATATTATCTATCTACACTGTAAATTTCATTCATTTATCTATTGAAGAAAAAAAGATAAAAATAAAAAACTGTTAAAAACGGCCAAAAAACTTGGGACAAAAAAAATTGTTTTTCCCGTTATTCGGTCAAAAATCGATTTAAAAATTCAAAAGTTTGTACATGCATGCGCATGATTAAAACCTATATATTTCCTATAAATTTGAGATTTTTTGCAGACTTTTAAAAATTCCAAAAAAATAAAAGACTACTCAAAAATGTCCCTTAAAATTAGGTTGTTTTTCAAAAATTTTTATTTCAAAATACAGGGCCTATAAAAAAAATCCGTTTTAGACCCCTAATTTTTTTTTAAATATCTTTCTCATGGTGTAACTCAAATTTCTGTGCAAAATTTTGCGTACCTCTAATTAGTCTTTTGTCGAAGGTCTATGACTGCAAAAAAACCCTCACAACTTGGTTTTGAATTTTTTTTGAATTTTTTCAATACCTTTTTTAACTATTGAATAAAAAAAAGTCAACTCTTTACGACTTACCGTTTAGAAAATAGCCTCTTTTTTCAATGTCGTGTTACCCCTATTTACCCTATAAAATCTTGAATTTTTTTTGCCTTAAACCTTCTCCTCTTATGCCTCTTTGATTTAAAAAAAAAAATAAGAAAATGAGTCAGTCTGTGTGGCCGGTTAGCGAACGTACACAAAACCAAACTTTAATATATATAATAGATGTATCATAGTTTAATGAGGTATTGGGGCATATATACAATTTTTTTTAAAATGTGTTAAATATTTTACGTAAGCTCTTTTTCAAAATAGCAAGGAAAATGTTTCTTTTGAAGAAGTAAAATTTTATTTTAACTAGGTACCATTTTGTATTGATATATTAAAATAAAATGAAATTACATGAAAACTTTCAAAATATCGTGAAGAATTTTTCATGGCATCAACGACATACTGGGTTCTTGATATTCGACTAAACCAAAAGTTATCGAAACAAATACATTTTTGTGCATAAAGTGGTATAAGAGAGTGCAAGTATTCAAGCTTTTTAAGTAAGCCACTTTTTATGGTCATGGATATAAACAAGATATGTGTCTGCGCAACCTTTGAACCATTCTTCGACGCTTTGACTTAAGTAGTGAAAAGGTTTGAAAAATAATTTTTTTTTAAATGCGGTCTTATTTTCGAAATTAGACAAAAAAAAAATAAATCAAAATTTCTTAAACAGTTTATTAACGAAAAAAAAAAAATAACTAAATAAGCAAATAAATATATGGCTATGGCAGCTACCGTTTATTATGGGTCTAACAAAATTATAAATCATCAAGTTTGAACTAAATCCGTTTAGTTGTTTGCTATGTTGATCGAGACAGAGATAGACACACAGACAGGCAGAATTTCGGAACACAATGTTTTCGAATTCTTTATCTATCATCGTACAAAAATTTATGATTGTAACCTCGAGTGCGATCTCAATAACTTTTTTGATAAAAACTTAGTAAATTTTCAAAAAAAAAAAATCTAAATCGTAAGAGTCGTTTAAAAAAAATAATATTTTTTTTAAATAATTTTTTTTTTAAAACAGTTTTAAAATATAATAAGGTCTGTTTGATGAATCTGATCCTCACAGAAAAGAACAGAAAAGATCCAAAAAGTACAAGTTCTCGTGTTTCATGAAAAAAAAAAATTCGCCCCAACTTGTTCTACACAGTCTGTCATTCTATGTTTCATGAAGTTCAAGTTTTTCTCCTCCTACTTTTGGGGTAGAGCAAGTGAGTGAAAAGTGTCAATTGTCAGCTGTTTGTTGATTGTGATAAAATTAAGAAAAAAAAAAAAGATTTTAACAAGTGAATTTCTTAAGAGTTGTTGATTAATAACAAACAAAAATTACGGGAATATTAAAAGTGCTAGTAGGGTAAAGTCGGGGGATATGGCACCCATTTTCGTTTTTCGTTATTACTTGAGAAATAAAGAAGATTTCTATTTCAAACAAAAGCAGATTTATTTTAAAACTATTTCTTAAATACAAAATAGTTACATAAGTTTAATTGAAAGATAATTTCTTGTTATTTTTTGCAAAAATAAAAAACATTAAAAAAAACATGATTGAAAAAATGGAGGGTGATATGGCACCCTATGTCTTCTTGATATTTTTTGTGACACTTGTTGCATGTGTTGTTGAAAGACGTACTCGAATCATGAGACCAAAAGTGACATTATGATTACTGCCTTATTCCGCACTTTTCAGCCAATCTGAAAGCTATTTGGCAAACTTTTAGGTTCTGGTCATTTAAGAAGAATTTTTAATGTAGTTAAGTGTGAGGGAAATCGCAAAATGCTGTGAGCTGGGTTTTAGCCCACTTGGCCTGGTTTGCTGAAGTTTTTTGTAAATACAATTGTCAGTTCAAAAATAAATAGGTTGAAAAGTAGATGCGGGGGAAATGGCACCGGTGCCATATATCCCGAGGTTTTTGGGTGCCATATCCCCCATTTGACTACACTTCTGTTTTTTATTCAAATGACACGAATAATCACGTTTGCTTAGTTATTGCAATGAGGAAACATAAAAATACAACCGTTACCGTTCGTTTTGTGTTAAAATGAACGCTCGGCGTCAAATACTTTTGGAACCACCCGTACAACAATTTTACACAAAAAAACTTTTCGCTCAAATTGAGCTCACTTTTTTGTTTGTCCATTTTTTAAATTTAAGTGGCAATGGTTACTGCGGATCCGAATGCATCCACTGAAAGTTTACGTCAGACTGAATTCTATTTTGCTCTTTTTGCTTTGAAAAGAAGCCATTAAGTGGGAGATATTGAAAGGGTGCCATATCACCCGTGGTGCCATATCACCCGACTTTACCCTAAATCATTTATTTTAGTAAGAAAACAGTTCAAAAAATGATTTTTGAATTTAAAATTTTGCAACTGATTTAGACAACTGTCAATCTTGTTAAATACGAAGTTGAACTTTTTTGTTCTTTCTTGTTCTGACAGTATTTACAAACTTGTGCTGCTCTGATCTGTTCTATCCTAAATGAACAAATTTTGGCACATACCGTATTTCGACCCCAACCCTTCAAATTCTGTCTTTCAAAATTCTGCTTTTTTTTAGTCTGTCTTTCAAAATTCTGCTTTTTAAAATTTTGCCAGCATATATTTGAACAAGAAAACTTCAGTTCCGGTTTTTTTTATATCATATGCGCTTGCTAAAGAAAAATAGACTTCATTAGGTAATGTAATTCATTTGAATATTCATCTTTATTTGATAAATTAATAAATCAGTTATTTTTTGAAAATATTTAATAATAAAAACCTTTTCTTAAAAGAATTTTGACCCCAAACCATTCTCAAATATTATAATAAAACGATTCTATGAGAGGTAATGTATAATGTTAATAAAACTGTATTTAAAAAAAATCTTTTTGCTGTTTCTGAGAAAATTAACCTTTTATAAAGTTGGTTCATATTAAGTTTTAAGTAGATCAACTTACACGCTTATGCTATAGATCCTTATACACAACGACAGATTTCCTGACAGACGGAGAGGTTGGACTTGTGAGATTCGCACACACAACAATGACCAAACTTAAAACAAAAATTTATTATATTGCTTTGTACACTTAAAAATAGGACAGCAAGACACAAGAGTATTTTTTGAAATTTCAGTATTTTTAAACTAATATTAATAAAACTAAAAGAGAATCATCAAAATTGGTCCAGCAATTCTGTAGAAGTTGCCGTTGCGTTGTGAGACTAATGCAAAGCGATTGATTTTTATATTTAAAGACCAGTAACCTTGTTGTTTTTGTGTTTCTGTTAGTTTTTGGACAAAAAGCATGAAAATCAAAAAAAATTTCGAACTTTTCAGTCTTTGCGTATTTAAGCCTGTAAGGATTAAATTTATATTTATAGCATTAAGAGCTGCAGCTTTACATATTTAAAGCTCAGGATTTAGATATCTAATGTAGATTAGCTGAGTAATATTGATTGCATTGTGTATTATTTTTAATTCAAGTTTGAGTCTTATCTCTAGTTTGATTACTTTTTTTGAATGCAAACTATTTTCGCTATAATTCGATAGCAAACAGAAAGTGAAACAAATACATAGCAAATATTCCTGACAGAATAACAACAACAAAATATGAAAAAAATAAAATTGAAAGAGAAGAGGATCTAATTAGGTTAAGCAATGTCCTTCCTATAAACATACAAACATATTTATACTGAGACTAGCTGTAATGGCTTTTATACTCTACCCGCTAATCAATATCTATACTGAATTACACCATCCTGGGTTGAACCAATGAACTTTATAATGCAAATCGAACTTTTTCATTAATTTGAAAGAGAAGTATAAAAATAAAGGGCTTGTTGATTTTAACTTCATGATATTGCAACAAAGAATTGAAAAAAAAAGAAAAATAGAAAACCACTGCAAAGTAGGTACGTCGCTAATTACTTTGTAAAGAGAAAAATGTATTTGTATACATTACGCGCAGAAAAAATTGTTCAATACCAACGAAAACTTTTATTTTTATTTTTTTTTTTTTTTTGTAAAAAAATGTAACTTTAGTGGAAATCAATCTGAAAATAACCAGAACAATTAATAGAGGTATATTTTTTGTATTTGGTTTTATTTTTTTTTGCTATTTTACAGTTCTACCTTCTAAGAATCCAGTGTCAATGGAATATAGATTCAAATGAATTTTCCACTCTTACAATAACAAATAAATAACACTGGCTGGAGCACTGTTAAAAGTAAAGGTTAATTAGAAAACTTTTTCATGAATTCGTCCATGATCTTTTGATTTAATAAAACATTACATACAGAGCAAAATAAAGTTCTTACTTAACTCTGTCTTCTGATGATAATTAAATTCAAAAGGTTATGACATAGCTTTTACTTTTGGCCTTTTGAGATTTTTATTGTTAAATAATATGTTTTTTACTTAAGATTTTTATAATTTCACCTAGATTTTTAGATTCTGTTAACAAGTTTTTGCCATGATTATGTCTATGTAATTTTGTACTTTTTAGAGCAAAAACAATAAAACTTTTCTTTTTTTTAACGGCTTATTTTTGTACGTCGCGACTAACAGTGGGGCATAATCGGTCGATTTGTGATATTAATTACTTCAAATAATATTAAGACATTTATTGTCACTTTATTTGGTTTTGTTACTAAAGTTAACAGTCTTCTTCAATTTTATGAACTTTTTTTCCATTAAAATTTTTATTTTTCTCCAGGAAATTAAATAAAGGGACAAAATATGTATGAATACATTTGAAAAAAACCTATAATTTTGAATTATATTTTTTCTGTTTAAAAAGTGAACTTAATTTTAAGAAATATTTCTTCAGTTCAACCTTAGAAAAAAATTGTATGGGAAGGGGGCTGTATCACCCATCGTTCCGGTGCGGTCAGAGGTGCAATTTTCTAAAAATTTAACATTAAATAAAAATAAATACATACAATCCAGAATAAGACCTAGAACGCTGTGCAATAACTTTTTTGATAGCTTATTTTGCATTCTTTCAAATGTTTTTCGATTTAAATAGTTTTCGCGAATACTTTTTTCGAAATAAAATTTCAAAGTCAAAACTTTGAAAAAAATTGTCAAATTTGCTGTTCAAGTTGTTTTTTTTTTTTCTTTTTTTTAAAAAAACCTTAAAGCCGCATCAATTTAAATTGGAAAAAAAAATTAATAATAAATTAAATTAAAAAATATTAAAAAAAAAAAAGTAAAAAACGAAAACACTTACTTTATATAACAAATCACCCTGTTTCACGAAACATCTTATAATAAAATAAAAAAAAAACAACTTTTAAAAAGAAAAAAAAGTTCAAGCCCAGCTCGGTCAATTTTCAAAATCAATTGAACATAAGCGACTTAGCACCACTGAAAGGAGTCTGATGATCGGGTTGGTGCCCGTGAAATAGCTATAACTCCAGCCTATGAACTTGGTGGTAACACACACAGGTTGTTGTTGTTCATTCAAAACCTTCAAAAAAAAACATTGTATATAAGTAATCAGTGCATGATTGTCAAAAAAGAATGATTTTGTAATTTATTTTAATAGAAACAAAAAAGCGCTTTCTTTAAAAAAATCGGTTTTTGAAGTTCAAAATTTCATTAAAAATATTTTAGTCAAATATTTAGCAAAAGTGTTTATATGGGCTTATAGAGTAATTACTTATCATGCTTTCTCTATTTTTAGACTTGATGAATATTTGCCTGAACAGAAGATTTTGAGAAAAAACTTTAAGATGCGTTTCAAAAAATTCATTATTTTTTCTAATACGTATTAGAAATTTTTTTTTTTTTTCAAAAGAATAGTAATTTACTTTTTTTTATCTATGCGAGAAATTTGTATTTTATTTTTTTCTCAAATAATTTCGAGATTAAACAAAAACCCAAAAGAACACCTTTTTTATTACTTATTAAAAAACTGAATTTTTGCTCTAAAACTCTCAACATAAATCAAAGACTTTGAAAAAAAAAAAAACAAATATGCTCATCTTATCAATTTTACTGTTAAGTTTAGAACACGTGATCTTTTTTTTTCCCATAGCTTTAGTTTAAAAAATAACCCTTATATCACCACACTATATGGGGCTGCCCCATTGTGCGACGTCCACCAAACCATGATAGATCAAATATACAAAATTATCACGAGATTGCAATTTTGTCGGCTATTCCAAAGCTTTTTGACAAAAATGCGGTTACTGATAAGCTAAGATCAATGCAGAATGTGAAAAAGAGCAATACTTTTTCGTTCTTAATGAAAGTACATATATGGCATGACTGTGTTTCAAAAGAATATAAAATATCATATTTAATTAATTTTATATATTTAATTTAATATCATAAGATAGAGCTTATTATTTCACCTTTCATATGACGCTTCAATCATATTTCTACGACGGACGCCTACAAAAAAAAGTTAGAATTTTTTAAAGCATGTCGAAATTTCAAACTGATAATACGGTACTTCCCACACTGGTGGCTGGTCATGGCAACTGATCTCCATAGGTGTTTTGAGGTATTTCTGAAGTTTTTTAATTTAACATTGTGTAGGTTGTATTATTATTATGTACCGTTATGTGTGGTATACCAAATGAAAGGTAATATTATCAGCATAAAGTTAAATATAAAGCATAAAGTTTATTTTACCGTTATCTATTAGGTCGTTATCTATTTGGGGAATCGAAAAATTCGCGCGAATTTTTCGATTCCCCAAATTGACCCCTTCGTAATGCCTTAAAATTTTTTTTCAGTCTCCATATCTGATCGTCAACTTGGATTTCGTTTAAGTTTACATATATCTATTTATTGTACCACCTCATGGGGCAATGGTTAGTGCTTGGGACTTTGACGCCAGAGTTCTGGGTTCGATTCCCAGTTCCCACCATCTGTACTGTCTATTGCGGGGAATTGACAAAGCCTATAAAATTGTATTGTCATGAAAAATTGCATCTCTGTTTAGTTGTATGAACTAGGCGGTAAATTGTAATTCCCTTCCATTCTTACAAATTAATTACACTAGGCCTTGCTCTTTCATGGGATTTGGCATGTATGAAATTTCATTCAAAAAAAATATTTTTTTTTTTTTTTTATCCTTTTATTACCTTCTTCGTCCAACTTATCCTTTTATTAAATTGAAATCTTAGTTTATATTTTATCCCTCCAGTACGGTTTTTAACTCTGAACTATACCATACAACTCAAATCAAACATATTCGCGGTTATTTCCATTATTTTTTTGGTCTTATTTCTTTTTTTAATCGAAATAAAGCCAAATTGGTCTTATTTCGTTTTGAAAACCGAAATAAGGCCAAATTTGAAATTTGGTGTTATTTCATTTTTCATTATTTCACGTCACCTCACACTAGACAGTAAACTCCTCTGGAACAAACACGTAGAAATAACCACTGGTAAAGCTACGAAAGCCGTAATGATTTGCAAAAGATTAGCAAGCAATTCATGGGGCTGCAAACCATACATCCTAAGATGGATGTACACTATGATGGTAAGACCTATAATTACCTATGGTGCGGTAGCTTGGCACAAAAGAACCGATCTTGCAACAACTTTGAAATCACTAGATAAAGTGCAAAGACTCGCATGTGTCTGCATCACCGGGGCTATGAGAACATGCCCTACAGCAGCAATGGAGGTTATTCTTGATTTAACTCCACTTCACCTTATTATTGAAAGTGCTGCTAAGGGAGCTATCATGAGATTTGCCAAGGAAGGAACTGGGGCTGGAAAATGCATAGGCAACAGAGAAAGAGAATTCCTGTCCAGATCCTCAGAAGAAAACTTCCTTGACTTTCCAAGAGATGCAATGGTCACGAATTATAACTTTGTGAAAAACTACAATATACATCTCAGTAGTAAAAAAGATTGGGTAGGTGAATCTATCAACTACTCTTTTAAAGAAAATACCATCAAATGGTACACAGACGGGTCGAGAACAGCGGTAGGTACAGGGGCAGGCGTTTTTGGGCCTGGTACCAAACTCTCCGTACCTATGGGTCAATCCCCAAGTATCTTTCAAGCTGAGGTAAATGCCATTGTAAAATGTGCAGAAATAAACCTCGAATTAACTCACCGGAATAAAAACATTGCCATTATGTCTGATAGTCAAGCTGCCCTAAAAGCACTTAAATCCTATGAAATCAACTCCAAGCTAGTATTGGAGTGTATAGGAAAACTTAACGAACTTGGCAAAATATACAAAGTCACTCTCCACTGGGTACCTGGGCACGTTGGTGTCCAGGGTAACGAGGAGGTGGACTCCTTAGCAAAAACGGGAGCAAATTCCCCTCTAATGGGACCCGAACCGTATTGCGGAATAGGAGAAAATGTCATTAAAAATAAAATAAAACTAGACGAGGAGTCCAGGAGAGCAAAAAACTGGGCAGAACTACCAAAACTGAGACAATCGAAAATGCTCCTCGGGAACTACAACCGAGAGCGTTTCAGTCTAAGTAGGAACAATCTCAGGTTAATCACTGGGCTCCTCACTGGCCACTGTAAGTTAAGAAGGCACCTACATATTTTGGGTTTAGTAAATAGTGCAATATGTAGATTCTGTAGCGAAGAAGAAGAAACACCAGACCATATCCTGGGTAGTTGCAATGCACTAATACACCAAAGATTTAAACACATGGGTCGCCACCAAGTCGAAGAGGATAAATTGCACTCTTTGAAAATACCCCAAATAATCAATTTCATGAAAGGAATTAGGTTAGAGGAGGAGCTATAAAATGAGGTACTAACTCATTTAGCTTAATAGGGGGGTACAATAGATCTTACAGCACAGAGAAAAATATGACCCGCTAAAAACTAACAGATTGCCATATTGTTTTACCGTCCATACATTTCATAAGGAAATCTTATTAAAATCAACGATTAATAAGGTTTTTTTAAGGAGATTTCTTATTATTTTTATAGAGAAAATCTTATTAAAATTTGACTGAAAAGTTGATTTTTTTTGCAACTTAGCAGTAGAACAAAAATCGCGATCAATATTTTCATGACAGGTTGGTTCAGGTGGTAAGGTGGGCGACTAATGATTTGAAGTCTCCAGTTCGATTCCCAGCCTGGTCATCGTTTTTTTTATTTTTTTTGTAGATTTTAAAACAATAAGGAAAACCCGATTGTTTTAATAAGGTTTCCTTCTTGGATGAAAACCATAGAGAAATCTTATTGTTTTTGTTCTATTTTATGTGGTCTATTTTTCTCTGTGAGGTCGCAGTACATCTTATACACCAAATATCAATCAATCAATCAATCAAATACCGTTATCTCAAAATTGTGACTACAAAATTGATTGAAATTCTGCACAAATATAGTCCTGTATATAATCTATCCACAGTATAAACTTCATTCATTTATCTGTTGAAGAAATGTCATTTAAAAATATTATCTCAACTTTTTTTTTGTACGAATGCATAACTTTATATAAAGTACCTATATCGCAAGTAAAAATTTTGATTAGCCTCCGTTTTTGAAATATTACCGTTATTAAATGCCAAAAAACGTGATTTTGACTGTTTGGCTATTAAGCACGTTAAAAATTTTTAAAGTATGATATGTGTAACATAAATAGTGTATTTATGTATCCCAATGTTATTATATTTTCAAATAAGACGAAACAATGTATTTTGAAGGAGTTCATTAAAGTCCATTTATTCAGACAAGTAGTAGACCGAGAGTCCACAGCAAATTTTGGTAGTGGAGGCTATAAAACTGCATATTCACATTTTGGATATACCTCCACTCCCAAAATTTGCTGTGGGCTCTTAGACTATAGGTTCTGTTTGTAAAAAAAATGTAACCGACTTTTTATAACTTTAACATAAAGCTCAAGTACAGAATTGTTCGATTTTACTCAAACTTAAACCCCATTTTAATCGATTAAACATTAAACGAACAGCTAAGTTATATAGAAGGTACTTTTTGTCAATGAACCTCTGCTATAATTTGCACCTGTTGTATTGGATTAATTCAACCTTTCAATTCGTATTAGCATAAGACTTACTCAAGCTCACGACTATTCTGCATAAATTCGTTCAATGCCTTATCACACACCCCACGTTTTAATGTAAATTTTCACTTCCATGTCGCTTGTCGTCGTCGCATACAACCACCTTAAGATAATCCTTCGAGAATATGCTCCTAAAAATAAATCGCTGTAAAGTAGGAAGTGAAAGTACAAAAAAAAATAAACTAAAAAAAAGAAAGAAAAATAAAGAAAAAAAAAAGTAAGGAAGGGTACTGCTAAAATGTTATGCGTGTTAACATTTATTATTATTGATTTCAAGTTCTTTACAAATCCCGAACATACAAACAAACATATAGAAATTGCTTGTAAATGTAGGTAGAAGACATGTTTCCTAAATTCTAACACCCACCATTACCATCACCATTAATTCAGCCACGACACCATTTCAGCAGTCGTCAAGTGTAGGTTTTGGCAGGGGTTCCAAATGCCGGAAGCAGCTCATGAAATCTGTTTCCATTGTATTCCCGATAGGCTCGACGTCTAACGGAAGATACAGCATGTTGACAAGATTTGTGACAGTTGTGAAATAACAATCCGATACAAATCGTATTGATGACGTCAGATCATTGTGTTTCTTTTCTTCTTCTTCTTCTTTGTCGCTTCCATTCAAGCAATCTACGATAATTCGCTCCAATATTTCACCACAAATAACAGTGCTTTCTTCCATTTTAAAATTCTTTTGATTTTTTCATAGAAAATACAATAATTCTTTAGGCTCCTTCCACAATCAAATATCACACGTCAAAAATCTAATGACAGTTAAATAACTGTATTGATCTGTCAAATGCGACAGCAGTTGCTGATGACAACTTTAAATTCACAAAACAATTACGATCAACAAAACGCTTGGCCTGCCGCACGAGTGACTATTCACAATAGTGTTGCTCTGTGTTGAATAATAAATATTAATAAATTACAGTTACAAAATTGTATTGATGCTAGTGTGAGTGTGTGTTTTGTTGAGTAGGCAATTAATTAATGGAATATGAATTCCCGCTAATCAATCACAATCAATCAATAAAGTTTGGTCGTTAGCATGCGGCGTTTATAGTTGGTTGATGGTGGTGGTGGTGGTGTGGGGTTGTGTGTGTGTGTTGGGTTGGGTTGGATTTTGGTTGACTTGGTGTGATGGGTTGAGGAGGGGTGGTAACTCTTGGTCAGATTTGATAGGATGCGGATAGAAATTAATGTGGAATATCAACTAATCAAGCCAAATGCGATATCAATTTACATAACAATGCGTTTACGTTTCACTTAGTCCAGAGATGCTCGTTATTTTGTGTTAAAACGACGATAACGAGATAATTGCGGATGCGGGTAGCCTCTGCCTGTGTTGGTGTGTGCATCTGCTAAATTCTCTATACTGCTAAAAAGGGCCTTACATTTTGCAGCAATGTGTGTGAAAAGGGGTCACCACTATAATGAGGGAGAAGGGGTTGAATTGTGGTAATAGAGCAATAAACATGCTGCTGATGCAGAAACAAAAACAAAACACACAAAAATGATAACAGCACCATCACAATAAAATAGAAATTTAATTAGGTTTTTTTTTTGGGGGGGAGGGTAATTTTGATTGTAAATTTATATGTAGATTTTGACAGTTATTAGTTGCATTAGGTAAAAATTGGGGTTTATAGAAAAGGGGGGACTTGAATGGTTGTAGTTTTGTTTTTAATCATAAATTCTATTTTATAGGTAATTTTGAAGGATTTATGATGAATTTTTGCGTTTTAAGTAGATTTTAATTGATAAAAGTCATAATTTCACTCGAATTAACGATAAAATGGTGTTTTATTTTATCGAACATTTAGAAAGTTCATCAAAATTTAAATGTTTTGGTTGATTATAAATATTGCATCGCTAGAAAATGTTATTGATTATAAATATGTGTATAGTTTTGGTAGCACTGGTATACTGTTTTTACCTGACTACTTCAAAGTATGTTAGTACATCTGTAGTGTCACAGCTTTAAATTTTTTTGTAGTGATTTGATAAATAAGGAACGTCTGTAAGAGTCACTGTTATATTAAAAACTATAAGGCATTGCAACAAATTATTGCATATGGTTCCGTCTAGAGGGAAAAGTCATAAAATACTTTTCTCCATATTGTGAAGGCAAAATCTGCATTCAAGCCTAAGCCTCTCAGCCTGAAGAACCAGCTATACAGCTGTACCGCTCAAATGTTTAGTACGTAATATACGAATGCTGAACTTATAATGGAAATGTTCTACCAATTGTGACAAGGAAGCTGCAAATTTTCTTTAATGTGTATCCTTACAGGATTTTGTATTCGATAGCCATCACTTACTAAGTTACTAAGTAGGTAATCAAAACTGTATAATAAAAAATTTGGATTTTGTTTTTCTGTTTATTTGTTAAAACTGACAACTAAGAAGATACTGTGGCGTATACGTGTTATTATTTTTTTTTTTTTTCAAACTGCTTATAAAAGAGTGGGAAAAGACGATTGATGAAGTTAGAAATTGTATGCTCATGTAATCAAGCAATATGACACATTATTTTAAAGTATTATTTAACGCAGTATAGAACGAGAACTTATACGACCACTTTAAAAAATAAAATGCACGACTGGGTCGCACGTACTTGCTCTTGTAGTTCACAGTATCTTTATCTTTTTTTATATTTTATACATCAAAATGATGTCTGTAAAATTTTAATAGAATTGACTTATGCTTTGATGAAATATATGAAATTAAAAAATATGTCAATTTTTGAAAAACAGCAACGCCATATTTCCGTTCTCCGCATTTTTTGAGAAAAACTAAAAACGCAGTTTTGTTAGAATCTATAAGTCTATTACGTATACAAAATTTGATAAAAATCGTTAGAGCCGTTTTCGAGAAAGTTGCAATACCTTGAAAACGTTATATGGGATATATATGCGTTAAAAAGGCGATATTAAATAGCTCTATGGAATAGCGTAAAAAGCATCTGTAAGTTTCAAGCAAATCCATCCATCCGTTTAGGCCATAGCTCGATGTACAGATGGACGCATAGACGCACACACGCACAGACCGACGGACGGCATGACGAAAACCACTTTTTTGATCTTCTCCATCATCGTAATGTTGGTTTTGATTAAAACCTCAATTTTTTTTTTCCACACGAAACCAATACTTGCCCTATAGAGCAAGTAAAAAACTTTGTATTGTTCATGTAAGGTAGGTGTGAATTTAAACTTTCGTAATTATTTTTTTTTTTTGAAAAATTTCATTCTTAGGTAAATTAAAACATTTTTCAATGGTGAAATGTTGCTTAAAATTAAATCGTTTATTTTCAAAACATTATAATTCCATTTGTTCAAAAAAAATTTTGTTTTTAACAAGTTTGATCGTTAGGAAGCAATTAAGTTGCTTCATTCCATCTATCTGACAGCCCCTTGCACCTTTATACACTGAGGGAAAAACCACAACGTAAGATGTAATATGTTCAACGTTGATTTAATGTTGAAAAAACTAATAGACGGAGAGATGGTTGCAAGTTTTCGGACTGACTCGGGAAATGGAATTTTTTTTCATGAAATTGTTGGATAGGGGTGGGATAAGCAAATGCCAAATTGGCAGAAAGCAGACTGGATGGAATAAGCGTGGGTGGGGGCTCAAACTTGCATTTTTTTTTTTGGAAAAAAAACTTTCTCGGAAATGGGTGCAAAGTGGTGGAGGTGGTTGAAGAAGGTGTTAAAGTGACAATTCCAAAATGGCAGAAAGCTAAGTGGATGGAAAAGGGGTGGCAGAAGGGCGCAAAGTGGTAATTTTTTTTTTGAAATTTACTGACTCGGAAATGGCTGCCATTTTGCAAGTGTGTTCCTGATGGTATGTAGTTTCTAAATTCAAAATGGCAGAAAGCAGACTGGATGGGTTCTATTTTTTTTCAATTTTTTACTTCGGAGAGTGCCAAAAAAAAACTTTTATTTAAAAAAAATATTTAAAAACAACGGCAACACCTTAAATCTTATATTATAACTTTTTTTAAAGCCAAAACCCTATTATATAATAATCTTTTAAAATAATGTTGTTTTTGTGAAAAGTTTTTGAAACAAAAATTTTTAAACTCAAAATTTTAACTTTTTTTTAATTTTTTTTTTTGTAACTTTATTTTTTTTTTAATTTTACACGATCAAGCTTTGCTTTTTGTATTTTTATTTAATTGTCTAGCTAATTCTCAATGAAGTGTTGAAAACCAGATGCTAAAATGTCGTATAGTTTTTGAAATAATTAATTTTTAAACTCAAAATTTTTAACTTTTTAAACATTTTTTTAAACCGAAGGTATAATCGAAAAAAGTAATTTAACATATATTGTAGTAAATTAAATTATCTTCAAGTTTGCAATACATTTTTTTCTGTAGATTGAAAAATACATGAGTTATGTGAAAAATTGAAATTTTTATTAAAAAAACAAAATGGCGGCCAAATGACTCTAGATGCGATTGTTCAAAATGTGGTTTTCGACTCGTGTCTTGATACTCTTTCGAGTCCTGAAGTCAAAATGTGTTATACATTTTTTCCCAGACCTCCATATAACAAAATCTAACTTTCCCGTATACTAAAATGCGTGTCTGGCAAGGTGTTAGGCCCATCCGACGGGTCTGGCAGCTTACAAAAATTAATGTATTAGTTCCCTGAGTATCATATATAAAAATCAGCCTTGAGAAAATAAGAAATCTAACAACGTATTTTTCGTACCTTTAGCACCTATTAGTGGTAAAATGGCCGTCGGCACAAGATAGCCAGTATCCATTCACTAATAGTATGTCCTAGCACTACGTAATTCCATACATTTTTTTCTTGAGAAAATAAGTAATGTCTGGCGGCCCTGGGATCTTGGACTATCAGCTTTTGTAGCATTTTATCACTTTAATTTCCAACAGTGAGATAGCACAGTGGTAAAGCATTCGCCTAGTGACCCAAGAGTTGTAGGTTCCATCCCCAGCGGCTGCCAATTTTTTCTATTTTGTTTTAATAAATTGATGATTTTTTTCAAAGTTAAAACAACTTTGATTTAAAAATGTTTTATAACGTCAAACCACTTTAAACTAACGATGTTCTACTATGATTTTAAAATTTTCGTCTTCAACGCAAAATCATTCCGAAAAATAGTTAAATCAACGTATTTTTCGTTGATTTTAAGTTGTTTTTTCCCTCAGTGTATGAACTTAAAAAAAAAAATCAAAAACGCTTTGGAAGTCTTAACATCTGCTTTAAGTTATTATGTGCAACTTATGACCGACTTATGCCCGTACTAATTGAGACCACTTTTCAAAGTTACATAGGTCACTTATGTTACTTTTCTGCTGATCAAGATATTTTTTAATAGAAACACTCGTAGACGGGTACAAAAAATTGTTGATTACATTTTAGCGAACTGCTTTGAAAAAAAAAATGCATCTCATAAATTCGGTGATGAAATAAAAGTGTCCTGAAGAAAATTTATTTAAAGAAAATCAATTTGGCCAACGCTTATACACATTAAAATTCCTATTGCAAACAATAACTTGAAGAGAGTTTTATGCAATATAAAAGCTTTAACCCAAGGATTTAGTCAAATGCTACATACCCAAGAAGATATTTAAAAACAGCCGATATGGCCAAATTTGACACTTGCAAAACTTTGTCATGGTATAAATTGCCCAAAGCACAATTTGAGACAAACGAAAATTGTAACGTCGTTGTTACTCTAAGTAATTTACGTTTTTTTTTTTTGTCCTGGAGGAAATGCACTCGATGGTATTCAACAAAGCAAGTTGAAAGAAAAAATTAATTCCAAAAATTTACTTTAATTTATATTATTTCAGAACAATCTGTGAACTGCAAGAAAATAAAATAGAAAAAATACTTCTTAACCGAGAGCTTTCTTCGGAGGGTTAGTAAAAAATGTGTTAAAAATAACGTAGTCTTATGGTAAAAAAAACTACTCAGTTCTCGGTTAAATTAAATTGTTTGAAATTACCATTTTTGACGATTGTTTTAACAGATCAACTTGTATTGTATATATTGATCGAAAAACTTGGTAAAAATTGGAGATTTTAGTAAAATTTAATAGAGAAAGTGGATATGTCACTTAAGTGGGACATATGTAAGCCCCACTTTTTTTTTATTAAAGAGGGACATAAGCCCTGCATTTTTCGAAATATAAAACAATAATATCTTTTGTTATACATATTTTATTCACATTTTATTCCAGATTCTTTAAATGCAAAAGAAACTTTGAGAGAACTATCTCGCAAATAGAGAGGTTAAATTAATTACAATTTAAAGATCAGAAAAAAATAAATCCCACCTGTTTTAATTGGTTTGAAAGCAAGGCGAAGCGGAAAAAAAAATTTGAACACAGAAGAATCAATACAAATTTGCGCAATTTTTTACTTGCGATATACTATAGGGTACTATAGGGCAAGATTAGGATTCGTAGAAAAAATCGAACTCGAGATAACAATTTTACATGACATTACGATGATGGAGAATGCCAAAAAAGTGGGTCCGGCAATTCTGTCTGTCTTTCTGTCTGTCCGTCTGTAAGTACCTGGAGCTACAGCCTAAACTAATGGAGCAATTTTCTTCAAACTTGGTAGTAAGCAGTTTTTAGCGATTCCCTAGAGGAGAAATTGAAATTTTTTTTATGACCAAAACTAACGGTACCTGCCATATAACGGAAATAGAAAAGTACATTTTTATCGAAAACGGCTCTAACGATTTTGATTAAAATTTTTGTGTATAGTATAATACTTAAGATACAACTTTCGAAATAAAAAAAATATTTTTTCTACCGTTATTAATGGTACCTGTCGTAGAACGGTTTTTTTGATCTATGAATATCTCGTACAAGACTAACCCGATTTCAACGAAAATTTTTATACAAAAGCGTTCAAGTAAAGGTAATATTAAAATTTTCAAAAAACACATTTTTGGATTTTTAAAAAATATTTGAATTTTTTTTTTCGAAAAATCAATTTTTTGAAAACGGGTTTGTGAAAAATTTTGAAATTTCGTTTTTATGTGTAAATTAATTTTTTCTTCAAAATGGCATACCGACTTTTTTTTTTTAATGTTAGAAAATTTTTATATATAAAAAATTATTTTTTTTAAAAAACGACTCTAACGATTTTGGAAATTTTTTTTCTAAAAATTCCTTTTTATACAAGAAATAAACTGACATACTTGTTTTTTTTTTGTAAAAGATCATTTAAAACGGTGTTTAATTCATTATAAAAACAGATTTTATTTCTTATTTTTTTTTATTTTCCCTAATTTTCTTGAATAAAAAGCTGTGACATTAAAGTCACTTTAAGCATAAGAGCAAGTACGTGCGACCCCAGTCGTGCAATTTATTTATTTTCACATTTTGAGTAATTTTAAATTTTTGATTCTTGAACTAACTATTGAAGCAATTCACAATTTGGTTAATATCTGTGTTGCTACACACAAAATCCTTGAAACTTACCAACAAAACAGAACCAACCAATGATATTTAAAAAAATAGTTGATAACAACATTTTCGAAAGAACGACAATTATAGAATTCGATTATTAGCTATAATACTCTATATGGCCTGAGATCGACTTCTTAACGTACCTAACCTCAGATTTTAATATGAAAATAATCATATTCCAACCACAAGTTATTTCTTCTTTTCTATTTAATTACCTAAATTACAATCAAAGTTAATGTCTATTCACATCCACATTCCAGTGGCCCACATTAAGATTTAACCAACTCAAACAGTACGCCAAACATATATCTAATCCTTTAAGTTAAAAAAATTCTCTCTCTTATCGGCTATCACATAATTACATCTCTATTTTGGTCTCAATTTTATTATAAATGTCGCACATAAAAGCACTTGTATATCTAATAATACCAAAGCCATATGCTCTGCGATGGTAGGGTCTTTAAAAAGCTTCATTTCCAATTAACCCGATAAGAGTTACATACACAACAATATACCCTCGTAATAATACTCCCATACGATATTATATACTCTGTCAATTAGTATTAAATACCTCGATTAGCTGCAAAATCACCACTTAAATTAGAATTATATAAGGCATAAATAATTGAGACTCCAACTGTCATATATTGCTGCTTGTATGAGTCCTTGAACGCAATTCGCCCAATGGCCGCACTCACTTAAATACTAAATAACATTGTAATAGAGAGATGTCCCTTATAATAATGATTTTCTGAGAATTTATAACGTTTAATTAGTCTTTATAAACTACACGTCTAAGTCGGACCGAATTTCTTGTTTGAGGGACAATAACTAATACCAAAATAAGGACTAAGGAGATACCTGCAGGAAGAATTGAAAATATAATATAGTTTTAAAAAAAATTACGGCGAATTGAAATGGCACGTTCCAAGAAACCCTGTCGAAGTATTTATGAAGGCCTAAACCTCTTGAACAAGGTCCTTTACATTTTTTGTTATCAACGATTTTTAAAAAAAGGTGATTGCTTCCGTAAAACCAATCTTATGGACTTGTACAGCTTTTCGGCACCAATTGGCATTGTTCTTTGCCTCGTTATGGGAACTTTCATCATTCGCACCAGTCCCAAGTACACGAAATATTTCGAAGAAATGGACAATGTCTTGATGTTTGTAATTTTCATGAATCTGACATTAGCGGTAGTGTCTTTTCTTTACAACATGATAACCATGCAAGGGAAGAATAATGAGCACCTCCGAATTTACGAACATTTAGAGAAAATTGATGCTAAGCTTGTTCACGAGTTCCACGCAAATATGCACTACGAAAAAATCGCTCTCAAAATATCAGTGGTTTTCTATGTTTTTTTGACATACGGAAATGTTGTCAATATCGTGGTCATTAGTTACTGGTCTCAGGGAAATCTCAAGACCGTCTATCTTATTACTTTCTGTCACACATTTATGCTTAGCGGAATGCATATGATTGTTTATAGTTTTATGACCGTGGCCGACTTGATTCGAATAAGATTTCGATTGTTGCAGAAACTATTGAACCCTGGATATCTCCAGAGGCACTATAGTGACTCGGATGTGCGTGCTTATAAACTTACTCGAGCAATTGAGATTTATCGAGAACTCTATAGAGTGATTGATGAACTAAATTCTGTTTACGGATTTTGCTTGTTATCCTGTCTGGCACATGACTTTACGCTGGCCACGAGTCTATTCTTCTTGATGTTTGGCCAAGCGGCCAGTTTGGATGAGGTGGATGGTAAGCATTTGTCGTTTGTGTTTTTGTTGTTGCTGCCACCGGCTTATAAGATGTTCATGATGCCAATATATTGTACGATGTCGTTGAATGAGGTGAGCTATTACTTCCGCATCATCACATTCACAACACCCGAACCTCGGAAGGACATGTGATGGGAATAAATGTCTTCCTTCTTCCTTTTATTACTTTCTACTTTTTCTTCTTTTCAAATTAACAGTTTATTTGTGTATGTGTGTGTTTTTTTGTATAGGGAAAAAAGTGTATGAGGATAATAAAATTGATGGATGACGCTTTTCCCGGAAATGAACGAATACGACGAATTGTTGCTGATGCTCTCTGGTGGAATAATCATAACAAGGACAGTAAATATAAAATAGGATTCATGATGACGGCTAATACTGGTCTCATAACAATAGTGAGCATTATTTTTTGGTTCAACAAAAATGCAGTAATTTATTAATGTTGACACTTTTTTTTTTTTTTGTTTAAATTGCAGATGACGTCAGCTATAATGAATTATGTTGCCATATTAATTCAATTTCAAATTCAAGAGGAAATCCTAAAAGTTTAGAATGTTCGAGAATAAATTTTTAAATAATTTTTCTTCCGAATAGGAATTCTCGTTTGTTTTTATTTTTTTTTTTCGTTTTGATACCAAATCTGTTAAACAATTAAAAAAAAAATCAGGAAAAATTGTACCTAGGCAAAAAAAGTTTTTCCTAATATAGCTTGTCTATAGTAAACTGGATAAATTTTTTAATCAAAATCGTTTACAACCAAAACCGTTAAATACATAATAATTCAAAATAACTCGTCTATTAACAGTGTTAACCTTAAATAAAAAAAGGGGTTGCCACTTAAAAAATTCTTTGATTTTATCGGAAACACGCTCAAAAAATTAAGACAAATTTACCTTTGACCTCGAATAACTTCTGACTGAGTTGATTAAATGAAGAAATACAACGTACCTTTTTTGTAGAGAGTTAAATTTTCTACAAAAATCTTTAACCCTTCCTTCATTACTTATAAGAATCAGAAGTAAAAAAAAATTATGTGTAATTGTTATGGGAAGTAAAAAAGTGCGATGCGGAAGAACTTAACATTAATACTAAGGGCTCAAATTTTCAGGGACCTATTTTTGGGACCGAACTAAACTTTTGAGTCTGTTTGCGAGAAAATCAGAGAAATTTGTTTTTTTACACCCTAATGTATGTATAAGTGGCAGCCATTTTATAAAAAAAAAAGTTCACAAAACTAATAGTATCATATTTTTGAAGTTTGATAACAAAAAAAATTCTGAAATGCCTAACAAAAGCCTAATAGTGGAAATTTTTTTTTAAATAGAATATAGAAGGAATGAAGGAGAATTTTTCTCTTTCAAATATTTTTTTTTTTAATTATGAAAGATTTGACTTTCCTCAATCTAAATCTGGTTTCAGAAAAATTCTACCACGTACCATTTTTGACGTGATAACGTCTTATAAATCGATGAACCATGGCAGCCACCACAAAAAAAGTGACGCCATTTTCTGACGTTACACTCTCGCACTTTCGCAGTGCGGCAAAAAATTTCAATTCAAAATTAAAAATAAACTATTAGAGGTACAAAAATCTTCTATAGCTTATTTGAAAGATAATAACCTAAAGCTTAATCCAAATGAAGGATTTTAAAAAATTCAGTCATTTAATAGGGTAAACAGGGGTAAAACGGAAAGATGGAATTTGGGCTAAAATCTAAACGCGAAGTCGTAGAGAATTGATTTTTTTTGCTATAGATAGATGAAATTAATTTAAGAATAACTGCATTTAAGAAAAAATTCTAAACAAAATTTGAAACTAAGCTATAACGTTTTGTTTGAACGTTGTACACGTGTTGGGGCTATGACAAAATGATGATTTTGGGTAAAGGAATTTTTTTTGACAATTCTAAAGATGCCAGGTGAAAGATGAGGGAAGAAAAAATTAGGCGCCTGATACGGATTTTTTTTCCAAAACCCTGTGTTTCGAAATATCAATTTTTGAAAGACACCTTGTTTTTTAGGGGTATTTTTGAGTAATTTTTGATTTTTAGATTTTTTTTGGAGCGTTCAAAAAATCTCAAACTTATAAGACATGTAGGTTTTGGCCTTATGCATACATTGGAATCGTTTAGTGAGTTTTGACTGACGGACGGAAGAAACAAGTTTTAAAACAAACACGTTTTTTGACCGTTTTTAACCGATTTTCATCGTTTTTTATTTTTATTTTTTTTTTCTTTAATAGATACAGGAATAAAGTATACGGAGTAATGAGAGACCATGACTACGACTAAATGTGTGAGAAGTTTCAATCATTTTCGTAAACACAATTTTGAGATAACGGTAAAATAAAATTTTATAATTCAACAGGTTATAACTTTTGACCAAGAGCAGATAGAGCATTCTGATAGTTTCTGATACAATTACCTTTCATTTGGTATATCACACATAACGCTAGACTAACTACAAGTTTCACAATGTTAAATCAAAAAACTTGCGAAAAACCTCAAAACACCAGTGGAGTGCCCCCCGAACAGCCACCAGTGTGGGAAGTACCCTAATCTCAGTCTGGAAATTCGACATGGTTGCCTTTAAAAAATTCTAACTTCTCTTGTAGGCATCTTTGAAATGAGATTGATACGTTATATGAAAGGTGAAATAATAACCTTTTACATGGTATATATTTTGTATAGGTTGTCAAACAAAAAAATTGATTCCATAGCGTGAGGACATAAAAATAAATGTTTTTTTTGCTTTTTTTAATGAAATTTGATCGAGTTAAAAAAATTCTAGCTCTTTTTGTAGATGTCTCATAGACCTGATCGACATATATATTTTGAGCTAAAACAATAAGCTTTCAGATGGTATAAAATTTTCATGTTTTCTTTGCTTTTTTTGATGAAAATGATTGTTTTCAATAAATTATTTTTATACTTTTTGCGCATTATAAAAATATGATTGAACATTTTTGACTTGAAATACGAGGCCAACTTCCTCAAATTAATAAAATAAAACAATTGTTTCACATTGTAATTCAGTGATAATAATTCAATTAAATTCATGAAAGTATGCAAATTTTCATCAATGTTTTCTCATGACGTTATCACGTAAAATTATCGTCCGTAAACCGACTTTACAGACAATTTCTTTTTAAAATGATTTTTGAAAAATTTGAGTAGCTTGTTGAAAATAACCCTTTTAGATTCGGTTGACCTTGTACAAAACTAAAACTTTAATTTGTATTCAGCTCAATTTCAGAAGATTTATTTCTCATTACATGATCTATAATATGACATAAAATTTTATATATTTATTAATTAAAGTTAACACACATTTTAAGATACTAATTGGCAAAAACAGCAAAAATATTGAAATCCTGCAGTTTTTAGTAAATTCCACATGAACAAAAACACTTTCATTAAGGAAAATATAAAATCTCAACACCTGTTAGTTATTTAAAAAGTCAAATATCTGAAGAAAACTATAATAAAATACATTAAGGGCCAATTTATTCACACTCCATTAAACATAAAGTCTCCATTAAAAACGGAAAGTTTTAAAATTTGTATGTGATTTGACAGATTCTTAATTTTAAATGGGGGCTTTAAATAGAATGGAGAGTGAATAAATTGGGCCTAATAGAAATTTATACGTGTTTTGTAATTGTATGTACTATTTTTCTATTAAGAAATATTTTATTTGTGATAAACTATTCGATAAACTGCTTTGTAAAGCATCAGATTTGTTTCTCCTATAGCAAGTAAACTCTGTTAGAAAGTAAACTTTTCTTATGGTTTTTTGCTGTGTTGAGTTCGAATTTGAAGTCAACAAAATTCTATCACGTCATAATTTTGAGATATACGCCTTAAAAAAATCACAAAATCAAGTTTTTTTTTTAATCTCAAAAAGAACCTACTATATCTGAAAAACGTTAGCTGACCGAAATTTTATGAATTCGGAAATCATCAAACTTAAATCCATTAGAAAAAAATACTTTTGTTCTTGGGAGAAAGAAATATGAATTTTTAAAGATCACTTTCTTTGTGGCAAGATAAAAGCCAAACCTACTAAATAAACCAAATTCACTTTCAATCTTCTTTTCTTCTCCGAGATATCTAAATTTATGTAAGTTTAACTTAAATTTAGATATCTTAGAGAAGAAAAGAAGATTGAAAGCGAATTTGGAAGAAAAAAAACAAGTTCTTTCATAAACCGTGACAAATTTATTAGAAAAAAGCCAAAATATTGCTTCGAAAACAGCAAAAAAAATGGTCTGATTTTTTAATGTTAATATTGTAATGAGACATTACATAAGCCTACACCACATAATCCATACATCACGTGAGTCATGCTGATAAGCTTGTGTGATGTTGACGATCGCATTATAACAACAGTATACAGATAACAAAAGACCAACAACATAAGTGAAACTCAAAGTGAAGCAAAACATTGTGGTGGATTTTTTCTGTGTCTTACAATTCACATCCAGTTACTACAAAAATAAACATAAGACACCGGATAAAATCCAGTACAAATCGAGTCGTGCTTGAGTTGGAAAAGTACCAATCAGGTGTACAGAGTGCTTCTCCGCTTTTTGAAAGAACTAGGTTCCAGAAGTGGATTACCAGGTTCTAAAATTAGTGACGTCTGCTATCTCAGACTGTAGTTTATAGTGACGTCTGCTATCTCAGATTGTAATTTATAGTGACGTCTGCTATCTCAGACTGTAGTTTATAGTGACGTCTGCTATCTCAGACTGTAATTTATAGTGACGTCTGCTATCTCAGACTGTAATTTATAGTGACGTCTGCTATCTCAGATTGTAGTTTATAGTGACGTCTGCTATCTCAGACTGTAGTTTATAGTGACGTCTGCTATCTCAGACTGTAATTTATAGTGACGTCTGCTATCTCAGATTGTAATTTATAGTGACGTCTGCTATCTCAGACTGTAGTTTATAGTGACGTCTGCTATCTCAGACTGTAATTTATAGTGACGTCTGCTATCTCAGATTGTAATTTATAGTGACGTCTGCTATCTCAGACTGTAGTTTATAGTGACGTCTGCTATCTCAGATTGTAATTTATAGTGACGTCTGCTATCTCAGACTGTAATTTATAGTGACGTCTGCTATCTCAGATTGTAGTTTATAGTGACGTCTGCTATCTCAGACTGTAATTTATAGTGGACACTGCTACCTTAGTCAAAACTAGGATTAAGTTTATGAACTTGAATTATATAATGTATATGGATTAAAATTGTATTAAGGAAATTGTATAATGTTAAGATTCTAAAATGAAATATTGTAAAACATAAATATTGTAAAACATGAAACCTTTGTAAAAACATTGTAGAACACTGAATATAAAAGGAAACAAATAAAGTGAACCTCAAAAGCTAAAGTTTGTTGCTTCTTTAGTTAAACCTTGGATCCGACGAGTATACCCCAGTCTATGACAAAAAGCTCCTCACAATATCTAAAAAAAACGTGACACGCTAGGAAAATTTGACTTCGGACTCGGATTCAGCATACAAAAATCCTTTAGAAACGTACAGTTTTCCTAAAAGGAGGATTTCCTTGCAGACCAGTGATATTAATCGACTTTATGGCGTATTAATTAAAGTTTCAAAAAATTTCATTGCTCTATTTAAAAAAAAAGTTTTGTGGCAATTAGCGTTAAAAAAAGGTGCAAAAAATAATTATTTTATAATAAAAATAATTACCTCATTTTTCATAGAAAATTTTTTAATCAAAATCGTTAGGGACGTTTTTGAGAAAAACAGTTGTTTCCAATATATGGTCTTATGATGGCAAGAAATAATAATTTGGGGCCCAAAAATATTGGGTAGAAGTTCAGAATATGTGCGGGCTATTTCCTTGAGTGTTATGCAAAGGTGTTTCGTCAGTTCTAAAAGCTAGCTTGTTCTGAAGGGTTCACACTGCTATACTACTTCCAACTCATCTCAACTTTAGTCGTGCTCTTAATTCATAACTTAAATTCTTCTAACAAGTGTAAAATTGTGTTAAGTATAAATTTAAAAGATGTTTTAAAAGTGTCTTTAAAACGACTTATCATGTTAAAATACTTATATTTAAAGTAAGAAATTCGTTCCGAAAGTTGTTTGATTTTATGTGTAATCCATATCATTTTTTTAAGTTTCTGATTATTATTTCCAAAGAATCTCGATGTATGATATTTTACCAATTTAATACATACACATTTAAATATTTTTCAAAGAAAAGCTTTATTATTCTGTTGATAACATTTCTTTTGAAATACCTTTGGAATCTTATGTTTAAATACCTAATAGTTCTTACGAAACATCTCTTTGAGTCATAACTCAAAAGTTCTTATGAAAAATATACTTACAACAAAATTTTATAAAATACCTAGATTTTTATTTAGATCATAAAGTCTTATATATTTAGGTATATTTGCCCCCAGGGCACTATTTCAACTATATTGCCTTTCAATGACCACATAAAGCTCACATTCCATGCATCGAAGGAAAAAGAAGGATTTAAATAAAAAATAAAAAAAAAAAATAAACAAAATTTATTAAATTATAAGAAAAAATATTTTCAATAGCATAGTGCTGCAATGTCCCTATGACTTTTACTCCCCACAATATTCTTATTCCTTCCTCTGCTTGAAATGCTGGCCTCCCTTCTTCTGTGTGTGGTTGAAATTTCAATAAATATTTTCACCTTGCAAATGGAATTTTCCTTTCATTTTGCTTCTCTCTCTCTCTCTATCTTTTTTATACCTATGAGGTACCGAACCTATATGGAACGTTCTTGGTTCTTTCTCTGGAAGAAAAAAAGACTCAAAAGAAAACTAGAAGAACCGATCCGTTCTTGAACGAAAACCTCCTTTTGTCCTAATGAAATTGGAAATATTTGCATTTTATTGTCCTTGTTAAGGAATAGTTCATTTTTGTCTTCTCTCAATCCATTGCGCAGCGCGGTGAAGATGAAAAGCTGCTGCTGCTGTTGCTGGAGCGGAGCGCTCTTTCGTCTTCTTTATGCATCATATACCTACGACGAATATAGCATTCACTATTTTTGGTATGGAATAATTCCTGAGGACCATACCGCGCGCGCCACAGGCAACACACAAGTAGGTGGGCTATAATTCATCTTTATTTCAGTAAAAATTCACTTTAGGTAAGCTGGTTGGCTGCTCAACGTTTTTTGGGCCAAAACCGAAAGTCGACCGTTGTACCACTATACTATAATTCCACGCGAAGGTATACCGAGTTGTTAAGGTGATGGTGTTGGTGGGGAATGGTAGAGCCCGCTCGTTGCAATTGCCCATTTCTTTTGGATTTTATCATACACATATACAGTCTTGTGCAAAAAATGTTGGCCTTCCTTTTAAACCTAACATAATTTACCGAAAAACTGTTTAAACCCTTATCGAAACTCTTTAAAAAGTGTTTTTGAAGATTTTTAGAAAACCAAAGAGCCGGAATCACAGTTTTTCAAACTATTTGAAAATAACATTCGAGAAGCAAGAGGCAGAGTAAAAGAGATTAGATTTAAGAATTTTTATAACACCACTGTACTCAGGACCATCAGCTCGTTTCTCCTCTCAAAAGTCCCATGATTCCAATAAGGGAGAAAGAATATGCAATAAATTTTGATATATAGTTTATACTCATATACAAATACATATACATTTTTTTTTGTTCGGTTTATATCCAAGCTGTTTTGGAATAATATGAACCGATAGCTTTTCAACTTTCATATATATAGTTACTTGGGTTGTTTCGGTATGAGAGAGAGACCTCGCAAGGATCGGTGCATCGTAGAAGAGTAACACAAATTTCAGAACATGTTACCTAAATATTTCCGCTGTTCTCCTTTAGTTTATGAGTTTTGCAAAGCGGTTTTTATATATGTTTGGAGCTTGTAAGTGTAGAAAATTAATGGATTGTAGGGTTTTGAATGTAGTTTTTTTTTTTGTAATTGTTTTTTTTTTTCTTTTTGGTTTTCTATTTTAGTTGCATCTGATATACAAGGAAAAGTATTTGTATATTTATGAAATTCAATTTGAATAAAGAGGGACCAGGAATTTTAGTAAAATTCTTGGAGAGACGTAATAGAGCAGTGCCAATAATTTTTGAAAATAAAAAAATTATTAGCAGCATATGGGTGGTGGGAAAATTTAGGATAAATGGTATATGAAAGGGGAAAAATAAATTGCCCACAAAAAAATTGGTGGAAAGGGGGTGGGTGGGCGAAAAAGTGGGGTGGGTGTCTAAAATCATGGTTTTTTACGATTTCTGTCAAAATAAGACGTCCTATCGAAAAAAGTCAAATGAAAAAGTTGTAGGTAGTATAAATGTCTACAACTTTTACTCAAACAATTTTTTTCTATAACTCCAATAATATTGAAAAAAATGCAAAAACATGATTTTTTTATTTTTTATTTTTATCTTTTGCAAAAATAGTTAGATTTTAACAAAACTTGGTTAAAAATTACTTTGTTATGTTTTCTATCTATTAAAAATGTTTTTTGAGCAAAAAGTTAATTTTTGGATTTTTGACGAATTTAATTTGAAAAAATAGCCTATTTTTCAATAAAAAAAGTTAAAAAAAATTTTTTTGATTTTTGAAAAGTTTGGAATGCAATTATTTAGCTTAAAACCGTTTTTTAAAGATTGTGTGGAAAAACTATAGGTACTTTTGTTTTAGAAAATATTGAGAAAAATTGAAAAAAAAAAAAACAAAAAAAAACGATTTTTAAGATTGATTTTTCCGTAAATGACAGTAATATTGGCGAGAAATAATTTTCCATAGAAACCAAATTATACTTTTCTAATGGTAATTGACCTTTTTAATTTGAATCAAGCACTAGAATAGTTCTAACGTAAGTTTCTGAGATATTGAATTTTGAACGTCGCAAATACTATTTTCCTGATTTTTGGCATGGTAATATGTCAAAAACGTGATGTGGTAGAATTTTTCTAACTTCAGATTCGAGCTCAGCGCACAAAAATCCATTAGAAAAATATACTTTGATTTCTATAAAAAAAAAACTTTTTGACTAGTAAAATCGAACAGGGCAGAAAAAATCGAGTCCCTTGTTCGATTTCACTTTTCAAAAAGTTTTATTTTTTATTATTTTACCGAAACGCTTTTGCATAAAAATTTTCATTGAAATCGGGTTAATTTTGTACGAGATATTCAGAAACCAAAAAAACCGTTCTATGACAGGTGCCGTTAATAACGGTACAAAAAATATTTTTTTTATTTCAAAAGTGGGCTCTTAACTTTTCTATTTCCGTTATATGGCAGGTACCGTTAGTTTTGTTTATATAAAAAAAAATTTCAATTTCCGCTCTAGGGAATCACCAAAAACTTCTAACTACCAAGTTTGAAGAAAATCACTCACTCGTTTAGGCTGTAGCTTGAGGTATATAGACAGGTACAGACAAAATTGCCGGACCGACTTTTTTGGCATTCTCCATCATTGTAATGTCATATAAAATTGTTATCTCAAGTTCGATTTTTTTAACGAATCCTAAACTTGCCCTATAATAGGCTATAGTACCTTCATATATCACAAGTAAAAATGTAAAAACAATTTTGAGAACCTATGAGAACATCATTTTTGGACACGGTAATAATATTTACTTTTGCTAAGTGTTTTGAAATATTTAAATTGTACGTAATCCAATTCCAAACTTTCAAATAATATTAATATTCGAAATATTCGAGAAATATCGAGGTCTGAATTTTAAAAAATTCAACTTAGTTTTAAAATAAAATTTCATGCTCAAGTGCTTAATACCTATCATTTTTTATTTATAAACGGGCACAGTACAAAAATGTGTATTTATGCAAGTTACAGCCAAACACATATTTTGTACTGTTTTCAAAAAAAATTTGAATGACCCCAAAAATTTTAAACAAAAATTACCGCCGCGCCAGAATAACAATTTTTTTAATTCAAACATAAATTAAAACATCCATATTAATAAAAAGGCATAAAGATAATTTTTGCAAAAAATTCTTTCAAATAATACAACTTTGTTTGGTTTTTGTGGACATAACTATTAAACTGTAAAAGGCACACTCAACACTACTGGTTTTCACGATATTTCCAACTTAGCACCTGATTATTCCAAAAGCCACCAGAAGCTCTTTTTGCTTGAAAATTTTTCATCGTAAAATCTCAAAACTAGAAATTTCGAGCTTTAAAGTCCTTTTTTGTATCCCTTAATATTTTCAACTATATATTTGCATCTAACTTAATCAAAAAACAGCATATTGGCTGAAAAATGTATTTTTTTTAGCATTTGAGGTCGCCGAGTACTAGGAAAAAATTAACAAAAAAGTTTTTGCACCTTTCAGATTTTTTTTTTTTTTGTTAAAGAAAAAGTTTTGTTTTTTTTTCATTTGGTTTCAAGGGGTTACCCTATTCCAAGGGGTTACCCTATTGAAACGAAAACGCGACACGACTTCAACTTGTTATAACTTTTTTGTTTTAATAGATAGATGAATGAAATTTGTACTACAGGTAGGTAATTAAATAAATTATAATTGTACAAAATTGCAATTAATTTCATATTCAAAATTCGGAGATAACGGTAAAAAGATGTTCTTTTCCAAAACACGTTATATCTTTTGATCTAGTGCCCAATTCCTGTTTGGGTACTCTGGAATGGTATAGTTTTGTACATTATTTTTGACAAAAGTAGAAATATTTCTGTTTTAGGCAGTACCCAAACAGACCTATTATACAAGGTGAAACAATAAGCTTTCACATGGTATAAAATTTTATAGGTTGTCAAACAAAAAAATTGATTTAATAGCATGAGAACATAAAAATAAATGTTTTTTTGCTTTTTGGATGAAATTTCATCGAGTTTAAAAAATTCTAGCTCTTTTTGTAGATGTCTCATACATCTGATCGATATATATATTTTGAGGTAAGACAATAAGCTTTCAGATGGTGTAAAAATTTGTTTAGGTTGTTAGGGAAAAAAATGGATTTAATAGCGTGAGAAGATTAAAATACGTGTTTTTTCGCTTTTTTTGATGGAAATTGGTCGAGTTCAAAAAATTCTAGCTCTTTTTGTAGATGTCTCATAGACCTGATCGTTATATATATTTTGAGCTTAGACAATAGGCTTTCAGATGATATAAAATTTATATAGGTTTTCATATAAGAAACATGGATTTGAAGGTGATAGAATAAAAATAGGTAGATTTTTTCAATTTTTTTTTTTTTTGCAAGGAAAATGATTTATTAAGGTTTCACTTCTACCACGTGTGAATTGCACACATGATTTTTTTTCAAATAGGGTTGCCACATAGAAGTTCCCTGTTTAAATGTGGTGACCATATCTTTTTTTAATTTAAAGTATAAATTCAGGTTTCATTTGACACAGATTTTAACCTCTAAGCAATTACACCTTCACATCTCGAACTATTAAGAAATACATTTAAATAAATTTCTTTGAATAGAAGACAATAAAGGTGTTAGTTTAAAAATACAAATTTAAGAAATAAGTAAGGAAAAACTTAAATTAAACATAATAACTTCAAAAAATGTGTTATTTCGTCGCCTGAGAATTGTTTTGTCGTATACGCCAATTTTAGAATTTTGGGAAATCGCAATTTAAGGTTTGAGCTTTTATAAAAAAAAAACTGGCCGATAGATTTTTTTCAATTTTTAATAGAATATTTTGTGCGATATCTTCTTCATATTTATGTTGTCAAAATTGTCACATCTATTTTAGTTTTCAAATTATCAAGGTTTTCATCCAAAATCAGTTTGTCGTAAACGCCACCAAAATCAACTTTTTTTCCACCCCGTACACGTACGACAAAGTAGGCGCACGTACAACATTCCAACACTAAAAAATAAATAATAAAATGTTCACAGTTCGTTTTTATTTATTAATTAAACATTTAGAAAATAGTTTCTTATTATATAGAAGTAGTATTGGTTTGACTTAGAGGCTCAATTATTAAAATAAATAGATTTAAAATAAAGAAAAACCAAAAAATATGACCATAAACATAAAAAAAAATTGAAAAAATGTCAACAAAAAATAAAAGTCATCCTATGGCTATGAAATATGAAAGAAATAAAATAAAAATAAACCAAGTTTGGTTAAATTAATAAATTAATATATGGTCATAAATAAAAGTAAATTAAATAAATATCAAACTAAAGAATTTATTCTAATTTTTTGATTTGACGCTTCATAATATTCTTGGTCTGATTTAGGCATAAATATGAAAAGGCTTTTAATATCAATAATCTTATTAGTTATCGAGTTAGATTTTTTAGTAATTTGAAGACATTGGCTGAACAAATTTACAGGAGTTGCTATGGTAGACTTTTTATATGTTTTAAATATGTTTTAAATATGAGCTTTTATATTCCACTTTTCTACCGCTCGCTTTATAAAATAGTGTTAAAGTATCATCAATTTGCAAAACAATAACGTAAATTTAGCGAAGAACAATGGCGCCTTAAAAAAATAATTTTCGACCAGCAGGTGTTTTTTGCGAGCGGGTGCAATAACAAAACTCACAGCAACCCTTTTTCGCCTCGTTCACGACAACGCGCGTGAACGAAGAGGCGCCACGGGCTCGGCGCCCACGACTACAGTCGACTTGTTGATCTTGTGTGTTCGATACAAGATCAATAAGTATACAGCAATAAAACAGCAACCTTTTTTTCACTTTACTTCGTTGAAGACAGCGCGCTCGAACGAAGTGACAAGATCAATAAGTGTACAACAATAAAACAATAAAACTGCGACCTTTTTTCACTTCGCTCAAGACAACACGCTTGAACGAAGCGGCGCCCGCGACCGACGGTTGACTTCTTGATCTTGTGTTCGATAGAAGATCAACAAGTGTACATATTTATAAGCGGTACTTGCGACCGAGGATGAGGTCAAGTATCTAGCGGCAGGAACAAACGACAAGAACCATGACAAAATTAAATACAACATTTGAGATGTCTCTCAGATGCACTTTTTTCTTCCTTGCACCTCTAGGAATAGTGCAAAACCTCAAGTAGCGCAAAGCTTAGTGCAGCCCTTAGTTTTTAAATTCATTGTCCTTATAGCACATGAAGTCCTTATTTTCAATAAATATTATATTTATTATATTTGTTTATATTCTATTTGGGTCATATACCTACATACATGTAAAACAAAACAAGTTCGAAATTTTCTACCCTATCTGTTTTGTACGACGTACGACAAACCAATACTGAAGAAAAAAAAGCTGAAAAATACATGGAATTTTTGTCGTAAACGCCAAAAGTTGGCACTTACGACAAACCAACGCTAATCCGATGCTTATTTTGTGGATATACGACAAAATGCACACTAATTATCTCAGTAACGGTAAACGATAGGACAAATCTGATAACAGAAATGAAAAGAGAACGTTCTAAAACCTATTACTACATATCCAGTTTAAAAAAGTGCATTTTGGCGTTTACGACAAAACAACTCTCGGGCGACGATTTGTAATCAAGTGCCTTCTTTTAGTTCAAAAAAATACTCCATATTTCAATCAAATAAACAATTTTTGAAACTAATGAATTTCCAAACCACAAATTTTATTAACAAAAAAAAGTCTCCTAACGACTTACTTGTTAAATTTTACACATACAAAAAAAAAATAATAATATTCCTACAAAACACATCACAAACCCAAAAGAAACCCTCAGGGAAAATATCAGAAAGATTTATCTTCCTCAAAAACGTGTATAATATCCTGTTATCTTCATAATTCCATTTGAGAGTATAAATTATAGAAGTTTGCCTCATCTCGATATTAGTTGTCGGTTTATTATTCCAAAAATTCACGCCAATGGGTCATCTCTTAAGAATCTGAGAGAGAATTCAAATTAAACTTAGTCCGGCTTTGGTCGCCCACCCCCATCAAACTTCTGTATAAAAGATTTCAACTTTTCAACTACTATCTTGGGACAAGTTTTTGAGTTCATTCAATATGATTAAATGAATGAAAGAAAAGTACGGAACATAGGTTTTACCTAAACCTAAATCTTCCTGCTGCATTGCTCTCTTTACAGTGCTTCTTTTGGTTTCGTTATAGTCGATTTGTGGGGTCCCAGTAGTGGATGCCTATGGATTTATAAGAAAAGACATCCGGAAGAGATGTGATTGAATCAACAAAAGACTTAGTAGACTCTTTCTTTTTTTTTTCAATCTTTCTCTAGAGAGTAAATTGTGATAGACAACTTTTGTAATTTGTGGTAATTGAATAAGATCCCTTAGGCGGTCGGTTGGCGGCGACGACGAAGACGATGTCGAGCCGTGTTGTCAATAGTTGGTCGTCTTCTTTGAATATAATTTTTCATTGCAAAAATCCCACAGGATAAATTTTCTTCCAAGCTCCAATCTACCAAGCAATTGATCAATGCAGCTGCTCTACTCTACCTACAAACTAAAAATGTAATTGAAAATTCAGCAGGAATTAAAATCAGTTTCTTTCGATGAATTTCATTTCAATTTGAACTATTTTTCAAGATTATCACAACTGTCGTAGAGTAAACCTTATTGTGATTGGGATGGGAAGTCAGTTACAAATGAATGTAAAACTGAGCAAGAAAGACGGTAGGTAAATTATAGTCGTGCGGTGGTGCTCTCAGAAGTCAATAACTTTTTGGGTTACTTTTGCATGACTGAGCTTTGATTAAGTTTAATGAAAAATCTTATTCAGAGTTTTCGAAATCCTTCGGAGAATTTGAAAGAAGAGCAAATGTTTGATGTCAATCAGTTTATTTTTGATTTCAACAGACCTAAACCGAAGATTATTATTAATTTATTATTGGTGAAAGTGATATTTTTTATGAAACTGTGATTTCTAAGAAGAAAATTTTAAAATTATAAAATAAAATGCACGACTGGGGTCGCACGTACTTGCTCTTATGCTAAAAGTTACTCTATTATTAAAGCTTTTTATTCAAGAAAATTAGGAACAAATTAAAATTTGGTATTTTCAAGAAACTTCATAAAGTAGTGTAAAAAATAAAATCTGTTTTTATAATAAAAATAAACCAAGTATGCCATTTTTTTTTTGTATAAAAAGGTATTTTTAGAAAAAAAAATTTCGAAAATCGTTAGAGCCGTTTTTTTTAAGTAATTTTTTATATTTTTGTATATCAAAAATTTCTAACATTTAAAAAAAAAAAAAGTTGGTATGCCATTTTGAATAAATAATTAATTTACACATAAAAACGAAATTTCAAAATTTTTCACCAACCCATTTTCAAAAAATTGATTTTTCAAAAAAAAAGTTTTGAAATATTTTTTAAAAATCCAAAAATGCGGTTTTTGAAAATTTTCTAAAATTTTAATATTATACCTAAACGCTTTTGTATAAAAATTTTGGTTGAAATCCGGTTAATTTTGTAAGAGATATTCAGAAACCAAAAAAAACCCTTCTATAACAGGTACCGTTAATAACGGTACAAAAATTATTTTTTTAAATTCAAAAGTTGGCTCTTATGTGTAAAACTACACACAAATATTTTAATCAAAATCGTTTGAGCTATTTTCGAGTTATATTTGGTATAAATTAAAAAAAAATTGTATGGGAGGTACACTTTCTAAGCAAGATATAAAAAAAACAAAAAAAAACAACTTTCAAAATTCCATAAAAATCATCTTTACCAAATTTGAAGAAAATCAATCCACCCGTTCGTTTAGGCTGTGGAAATGTGTACAGATGGACGTACAGACGCACAGACACACAAAAAGTTGTCCCTTTGCACAGTAAATTTTGAAAAAAAAATATTTACAGTTTTATCAATATATTTTCATATATTTTAGTTAACATAGAATGGTTATAATTTAATCTATTATAAAATAACATTTGCACCGATATGTTTGGAATGATATTTCTATATTTATGACACAGTTTAAACACAAAGTGATCAAAACCAAACAACTGCGTTACTTTACTGCAAATTTTAGTTTTATTTGTAAAATCATGTAATTATGCTCTCTGATATTCCTATTTGAAACTATAGGAACAACGTAAGTCTCTTGGCTTTTTGGGACCAATTACAGATTTTACTGTCTCTTCGAAAAAAACACCCTTTCACCAAAATTTTTTTTTGTGAAAACTCTTTATTCTTGCTTTCTATCCCAAAATCAATGTTTTTACCAAATTTCACTAGGGTGACCCATCATTTTTGTTTTCACTCAAAAAAAACACCCTGTTAACCATGATATTTTTATAGACACTAAAAAATTTTTTTCTTATCTTAAAAGTAACATAATTCCTAAATTTCAATAGGGTACCACTAATATTACTCTAGTGTTTCACACTTTTTCAAATATACCCAAATTTTCTTTACTTCTAAAAAAAACACCCTTTCACAAAAAAAAATTTATAGACTTACATTATTCGTAGTTCAAATGGGAAAGAGAACATATTTAATGAATTTCGTAAGGGTACCATTTATACCATTGATTTTATCAGACTTATCGCGGATTTTTCCCTATTTCCCAAAAAAACACCCTTTAAACTAAAATATTTGTATAGACTTTTTGAGTTCTTGCTTTCTGTTATAAATGAAACATTTTTACCAATTTTTATTGGTGTAACAATTTTTTCCCAGTTTTTGTGGTACTAAATTCGAATTTCATCATTTCTTGAAAAAAAAACACCCTTTCACTCAAAATAATTTTTTACTTTTTATAGATTCTTAATTCTTATACCAACCAAAACTATGTCACCAAGTTTTAAAAATCAATAAAATATAAGTTAGCTGTTATGATACCTTTCTCACACACAACTTAACCTATCAAAAAAAACACCATTTCACCCAAAATATTTTTAAAAATTTTATGAATCCTTTGCCCCTGTTTTATTTTAAACCTTCATACCAAATTTTGTCAGTGTAGCATGTTTTCACATGGGTTTCGGTTATAGTTTACCTGGTTTTTAATCGGAAATAATTTTTCTTAGACCAATAGTATTGACTTTATTTTTATTTCATTAGATTCAGCATCAAAAAATACCTTGAAAACATGTGTCATATGATGATATTCAACAAACAATTTTTTTCAGTATATTTTTGACCTTCACCCCCTCCCTCTTGTCCGCGAAAAAACACCCTTCCACCCAACTTTTTCTTATAGACTTTTTTTGTACTTGGTTCTTATCCCAAAAGCAAACTTTTTGCCAAGTTTCATTAGTGTAACAATTTTTTTTTATAAATGCCTATTTTACCTGTACTATAGGCAATACAAACGATATTGAAATGATTTAAACAAGTATTGAAAGATGGAAAACAGTTCTTATAGAAACCGTTAATAAATATGCTCAAACAATTTTCCTTATATAAAAGAATAAGATCCGAATTACTACGAAAAAAACGTTTTTTGCATTTTCTAACGGTAATATCTCAAAAACGGGAGCTGATTAGTTTTTTATGATTTCAGAGTTCAGCACACCGAAAACCTTCAGAAAAGTATATTTTTGTTTCGGCAACAAAACCCTTGTAAACCAGTGTTATCAATTATAATTGACTTTGGTTCGCTGAATTGGAAATTCTTCAGCGATTTATTTTATCAAAAAATTCATTGATTTTTCAAAAAAAAATTTCCAATTTTTTTTTTTTTATCCAAAAATTATTTTTTTTTTTAATTTCATTCTGATTTATATTAAAATTATATTAATGCTTTTGTATGAAAAATTACGTTGAAATACAATAAGTATTTTTGGCAGAAAATCAGATTAAAAAAATAAAATAGTTCTATGGCAGGTAATGTCAAGAATGATTTTCGAAAACAAATTTTTCCATGTGAAAAGATAGGAGTTTCTTAAAAACTAACAGTTGAATTTTTGAATTAAAATCTTTGAAGCCGTTTTTGAAAAAATTTAAAATTCAATGTTGTTAATGAGTCTAATAAGGCAGTTAACTGACTGTTTATTAGAAGATTTAAAAATCGGTTCTATGTTAAAAAAAAACTTCAACTTCAAAACTCCATCAATTTGAAGAAAATTCAAGGCCGTTTTTTATAAAACTTAATTTTTATAGGTAAAACATTTTTTGAAAAAAAAATTAAATAAAGTTGGTATGCCATTTTGTAGCAATTAATAAATCACCATCTTAAAGCAAAATTTCAAAAAAATTCACTTTCCCATTTTCGAAAGTTTGATTTTTCAAAAAAAAAAATTTAAATCCCAGAATAGCTCAGGGAAATTAGTCAAAATATGGGCATGAAATCGCATTTTTCGCGGGACAAAATTTTTTTCATGGAATGTGTTCGGGTGGTTGTCCTTATCATAAAAGTCAATTTGTTGGGAAGATTGGAGGTTGGGAACAGCCGCCATCTTGGAAAAGAGATTGGTATCGTTTTTATTGAATAGCTCCATTGTTATTCATTTTAACAGAAAATGACAAGGGTAGGACTTATTAAGAATAAAATTATCTAAACAATGATATACAAAACAATTCCGTGAGTTGATTAAATAAAATTTTATAGTTGGTCAAAGTGCAGGTTTGTATCGCAAGGTTGGGACAAAATGACATTTTTTCATATATCTGACGAACTTTTGATTTGTTTGGATAATTCTTCAAGAATGAATTGTAGTACTTATAATTACCTATAAAATGAGCCCACAATCGTTATTGTCACCATCGTATTGTAGAAGTAATCTAACTCCAAATCTCTCCATGTACTAGTCAAAAGTAAGAAAAAAGCTGTTTTTTTGCTAGTAGGTCGAGAAAATTTTGGGAGTAGAGGTATAACCAAAATATAAGTACGCAGTTTTGCAGCCATACGCGTGTTAATGTCGATTTCAAAGGTCTTACAACTCTAATTTTGTGCTTTATACGGTTTTTGGGGGGTTAAATAACTTAAGTTTTTCAGTTAATGTGAATGGGCTAAATTTATACTTTTTGAAATTATAAATATACAAGCTGGTGCTTTATTATTTTTCCTAAATCTAGACACCCCAATCTTGAGGATGTGACCAATAGAACTCAAGATATAAGTTGTTTAGATTTTTGTTTGTTTATTTGAATTGAAAAGCCTGATATGGTTAGTTAAAAAAGCTTATATCGTGAGTTCTATTAACCCCATAGCCAAGATTGAGGTGTCCAGATTTAGGAAAAATAATAGAGCATCAGCTTGTATATTTATAATTTCAAATAGTATAAATTTAGCCCATTCACGTTAACTGGAAAACTTAGGTTATTTAACCCCCCAAAAACCGTATAAAGCCCAAAATTAGAGTTGTCAGACCTTTGAAATCGACATTAACACGAGTATGGCAGCAAAACTGCGTACTTATATTTTGGTTATATACCTCTACTCCCAAAATTTTCTCGGCCTACCAGCAAAAAACTAGCTTTTTTCTCACTTTTGACTAGTACATGGAGAGTTTCGGAGTTAGATTACTTGAACAATACGATGGTTACAACAACGATTGTGGGCTCATTTTATAGGTAATTATAAGTACTATAATTCATTCTTGAAGAATTATCCAAACAAATCAAAAGTTCGTCAGATATATGAAAAAATGTCATTTTATCCCAACCTTGCGATACAAACCCGCACTTTGACCAACTATAAAATTTTATTTAATCAACTCACGGAATTGTTTTGTATATCATTGTTTAGATAATTTTATTGTTAATAAGTCCTACCTTTGTCATTTTCTGTTAAAATGAATAACAATGGAGCTATTCAATAAAAACGATACCAATCTCTTTTCCAAGATGGCGGCTGTTCCCAATCTCCGATTTTCCCAACAAATTGACTTTTATGATAAGGATAACCACCCGAACACATTCCATGAAAGAAATTTTGTCCCGCGAAAAATGCGATTTAAATTACAAATTTCCCTGGGCTAGAAGTCCAATTCGTATTTTTTTTATAATTAATACATAATAATTGGACAATCTATTAACTTTTACATAAAAAAATATTCAAATATTTCATTTGATATAATTTTTGTTTGTATTCATAATTTTAAGAAACCAAAATGAAAGTACCTAAAATCATTGAAGAATGGTTAACATTAAGAATTTTTTTTTTGTTGAAACCGAAAACCGTATATTATATCATTTCAGATCAATAATGATTTTATATTGTCAAGGAAACACATTTCAATTTTTTATTAAATTTTGTGGAAATGGCTATTACATTTTTATATATATTTGTGTCTTCGGTTAAATAACTCTTGAGGTTTTCAATTTCCCTTTTTACACACTTTCTCCATGACATAATCTCTTTTGTGTCTGCCTCTCTGTCTGTCTGATATATTAGAAACACCCTTTTTCAATCTAATTTGAAAACATTGTGATGTCGATATCGAATGTCTGTTTTGACTTAAACCTCTAACCCTTTAAAAACTAAGAACAGAAAATCCAACCAATTCTTTCTTTAGAAAAAAAAGAATATTATATCATCTTCTTCCACGACGACACAACTCAAGTTCAAGAGTTCACATTTCCTTTTTTTATTTAAAATGAAGAGGTGACATACAAGTTTTATTGATTTCATTTGAATATCATTTGAAATTCCATTGAAACCATTGTTATCGTTTTGTCTGTCAATTTGATTTTATCTTCTTCAATACCGAATAACCCTTTGTTACACCTCTCAAATAATTGTGTGGGTGTATCTGTTATTCATTTAAACATAGTGATTTGCTTTGACATCATAACAGGTTTCTGTCCCCAAGAACATGTTAAGATGTCGGTTAATCAGTAGCATATATTTGAAGTATTATTTGAGTTTTCATAAAATTAAAAAGTTATATTTAAAGAAATTTACACGTAACAACTCTGCTAGTCACTTCTTTCTGAAACCACCGAGAGATAATTGTTTAATATCCGAGTTATTAAGTTTTTAATACGTTTTTCTTCTTCAATCGAAAAATTTCCATTTGCGGTATCTTCTACGTAACTCCCTTGATGAACCGTAAGCGATACCTAACCGAAATTTCACCCGAACACAACACCAACAACAAAAAAAATTCGCTACTCATAGGGATGGATTTGGAAATTGGAAAACTTTCTGTTGCAGATTATAAAACCATGCTCAACGAGACTCTCGATGAAAAGCTGAAAGAATTTGCTACAAAGAAAGATTTTTTAACACTTTTAAGTGAAATAAACTCACTAAAAACCATAAACACACATCTTAACAACAAACTGTCAATGATGACCGAAAGATGCGAGCTTCTTGAAACTCAATTGGAGATCTTGTCTCGTAAGGCCAATGAAAAGTCTATTGTGGTACACCTTCCTTTAGACTCAGAAACCGATGCAATCCAATTCGCTAAACAGACTTGCAAGGGGCTTCTGAGGTTAAAACAAGATGAAGAAGTTCAAGTCAAAAGTGCCCGACAAATTCGTAATAACATTGCCCAACGAGGTACTGTCATCCTGGAGCTTACTTCGGCGGAGGTTACCGACAAAATTATAGCCGTCGCGCACGAACTAAAAAATTCCGGAATAAGTATTTTTCGCGAGCAATCACTTGTGTACCGTAAAAAGAGACAATCGCTAATAGCCATCCGAAATAAATTGGCAGAAATAAACCAAAAAGTTAAAATTCAAGTGAAAGGCGACAAATTGCAAATTAACAACCTTCAATTTGTTTACAACACTACTCGTGGTTTGATTGTCAGAACGGCTGCCGAGATGACATTTATATTGCAAGTGTTTGGTGACAGATCATACGAATTTTTTGACTGCAGCGAGGGAACGAACAACACCCCGATCGCCGATGGCCCACCACCGTTTGCCCATCAATCGCAGCGAGCGCCACCTGGGAGCCAGAATGCAATAAGCAATGAGAATCCAAAACAATAGGGTAAATCTGTCGTCTGCCAAAATATAATTAATTTTCAAAATTTAAAAATATGTAGCTATAATATTACTGGCCTTAAAAGCAAACTTTTAATACCTGATTTTTTTAAATATATTGGTCAATTTGATATTATAATTCTTTTAGAAACTTTTGTAGAAGAAAAAAACGAAAATGAATATTATAAATATTTTAAAGACTTTAAAATTATGTTTACACCAGCAATTAGATCAAATTTACATGGAAGAGCCAGTGGGGGTATATTATTTGGGATTAAAAATAGTTTATTGGGATATTTTATTAAATTTAAAATTATTGAAAACAAAATTATTTTTCAAGTTATAAGCAACAATTTAAATTATTTTATCATTCCTGTGTACTTAAATTGCAATAACTGGAATAACGATTTCGATGATCTAGTAGATTTTATGAATAATACATCATTTGAGAATGTAATGATTATTGGCGATTTCAATGCCAGAATTGGTCAATATCAGAATTCTTCTTTTCATGATTTGCAATCGGGACTCTCGTTACAAGAAAATAGAACATCAAAAGATAAAATTTTTAACGGTAATGGTAGAAAGGCAACTGAATTTTTTGAAACTTTTGGGTTATCTGTACTTAATGGGTCATCTTATGGTGATGCTTGCGGTGAATTCACATTTATTAGTGGGCAAGGGCAGTCCGTTATTGATTTTGCTGTAATGTCGCGGAATTGGTTGAGGTCGCTTCAAGACTTTGAAGTCGCGGTTGCCAATTTTTCAGCTCATATGCCAATAGTGGTTAAAGCCCAATTTATTAAGGACATTCAGCAACCGAACTTAAATAATTTTTACAAACTTAAATGGTCCGATAGCAATGCTTTACTTTACCAAAGACTTCTAAATCGGCATTCAAATGCGTTGATTCATCAATCTTCATCCACGGTAGAGGAGATATGTGAAAGTTTAATTAGAGTAATCAAATCTTCTTCTCCTTTTGCTGTAAACAACACAAATACATTTGTTCCTTTAAATAAATGGTTTGACAAAGACTGCAGAAATCTTCGTAAACTGTCATTTGTTTATCTTAGACTTTTTAGAAAAACAAACTCACTTTTTTTTTAAACACATCTACCTTCATATTAATAAAGAGTTTAAACAGTTATGTTTGGTTAAAAAAACTGATTATCTTAAAAATCTAGCTGTGAAATTGGAAAACTGCAAAGATTCAAAATCATTCTGGAGTAATGTGCGTGAGCTTGGTGGTCGTAATCAGGGTATGAAGAACACTCTCGGAGCCGAGGCATTAGCAGCTCATTTTAAAACTCTTCTGTCAGCTGACGAGAATCTTCTTACCTTTGATTACGCATTGCCTGATGTAGCAGTTAGTGAACTGGATATATCTATTACCTTTTCGGAACTTGAAAAAACGCTCCATAAAATGAAAAACAATAAGGCTCCGGGCATAGACGGTATACCGGTGGAATTTTTCAAAAATAGTACCGTGGAATTCAAAAATTATCTTCTGATATTTTTTAACAGGATGTATGAGGATGCTTGTGTTCCAAGTAGTTTTAGTAAGGCTGTGATTTTCGCAATTTTTAAGAAAGGCGATGCAAATTCCGCAGAAAACTATAGGGGTATTTCGATTTTAAACACAGTTAGAAAAATTTTTTCTTCAATTTTATATGAAAGGCTAACAAAATGGGTTGAGGACAATAACCTTTTAAATATGTTCCAAGCAGGTTTCCGTGCGGGTTTTTCGACTATGGATCATATTTTCAGCCTTTCGAGTATAGCCAGAAAATTTATTGGGAGGAAAAAGAAGTTATACACTTGCTTCGTAGATTTTAAAGCTGCCTTTGACAAGGTGAATAGGCAAGCCTTAATTTATAAACTATCATGTCTGGGTATATCGCGAAAGTTTCTGTTGATGTATTCTAATTTTATTGCATCTTCAAATGCAAAGGTATGGGACGGTAGTGAGTTCTCTGATTGGTTTGAAACTACAGCAGGTGTACCTCAAGGGTGTATCCTCAGTCCGTTGCTGTTCGCCTTGTTTATTGATGAAATATGCGACCTTCTTCCTGGTGGAGTACTTTTTTCCAATATATTAGTGAAAGTTTTGTTATACGCCGATGATTTGGTTATGCTCGCCGACAATCCAGCTTCGCTTCAAATGCAAGTAAACAAACTTCAGTCATTTTGTCTTACTTGGGGTCTTCAGATTAACATACAAAAAACTAAAGTACTAATATTTGAGGCTAGGCAAAGTAGGAGACGTCCGGAAGAAAATTGGTGCCTTAACAATGAAAGAATTGAGGTTGTTCAGGAGTTTAAGTATCTGGGAGTTTTGTTGACACATAACCTAAACTTTACTAAGCATTCTATCGCCAAATGCAAAGAAGCCAAATTAGCATTAAACATGATGTGGCCGAAATTTTTTTCTAACCAAAACGTTGATTTAGCTTCTAAGTATCGTGTATTTAACGCAACAGTTAATGCCTCCATGTCGTATGGTGTGCAAGTTTTTGGTTATATACCCTTTGAATCTTTTGAAAGCCTTCATAGGCATTTCTTCAAGCGCTTGTTCCGGTTACCAAATTCAACACCTAATTACGCCATATATGTGGAGTCAGGCATAACACCTATTTATATCCAAAGTTTAAAAGCTAATGCGGACTTCATTGTTAAGATTATGAGAAGAAGCGAGAGGTGTCTTCACAAAACAATTTTGAAAAACCTCCTACATACTAATGCTTCTCCTTTCAAGGAATGGAAGGAACTTGCATTTAACCATGATACCACTCTAACTCTATCAGATTCAAATATTAATGATTGGGAGGATCAGTTCGCGAATGTGATTGCAAAAGTTGACAGTAAAATGTTCAGCGCAAATCTATCAAGAGCCACGTCTTCTACTGCAAGAAATATCTACAGACATTTAAATCACAGTATCGTTTCAGATTCCAATTATTTTAGAAGTGAGTTTACTGCAGAAATTATTAGTGTAATTTTTAGAACCAGAGTTGAAATCTTAAACTTAAATTTTATACCGCACCGTAACGATCTGTCGCAGGTTTGTAATTTATGTAATAGAAGAGACACAGAAGATATTAATCACTTCTTGGCGGTATGTCCAATTTTACAGGAAATACGCCGGTTATATTTCCAAGAAAGTTTTTTATCGCTTCAACAACTTTATGAAATTTTAAATGGTGAAGCTGGTTGGCTTAATCTTTATAAATATTGCCAACATGCTCTAACGTACCGTAACAGTTTTTAACACTAAATCCTATAGTTATTGTGGTTTAAAATTATTTTATTAAATGTTGCAAATCTACATCAAATGTACAATGGTATTTAAAGTCATTAAATTTTCGAATTTCATATTATTTTATTTTAAACTTTATTTTTCTCTTTCATTTGTTTTTCAAATCAATAATAAAATTAAATTTTTTCTTACTGCAAATTAGCAAATTTGTTATTAAGTTAGAATTATGTTTAGCTTCTTTAAATTTACAAAGACCATTTTTGAAATTAATTCTTATTTATAATTTTCGTTGATATAATTTTATACTTATTTATATTTTATACCTTCTATTTATTTCTTTAACTCAAACGAAATGTTAAATCAGGCAGACGGCAAGATTGCCATGTCCTTATTCTTAGGAAAAAACTTTGTAAATATTGTTGATGAAATAAAGAATTTATCTATCTATCTATCTATCTATATTTGAAGGACTAGATAACAAACATCCACCCACATTTGATCTTTGGTGAATGAATTTGAGGAAATTGAAAGTAGAAAATTTAATAAAAGACTATTGGTTACAGTGCAAGAAAAAAGATTAAAAAATTTATTTCAAATTAATTATAATTTAACACTTTAACAAAATTGCAGAAAGACTTACACTTATTTATGTCTTATAAATAACTTTTTAAATAAAAAAATAAACCTATTTTTCACTGGCGATTATAGTATACCTACTAGAGTGGGCCGAAAAACACTTTTTTTAGAATTTCAAATCGTAATAGCTCGGAAAAGTTGCAAATGGTGAAGACTAATAAGGGTTGAAAAAATAATCAAATTCAGTTCATATCTTCCGGTCGCGCATCGGCTCTGAAGTATGAAAAAATTTACCACTCTAATATATTATTTTTTGAACATAATAGCTTTAGAAAACTCTTATCTAAGCTAAATATTAAGTAGAAAAAAAAATTGTCCCAAATTGGTTAAGGACTTCCGGTGGCGCGCATGTGTTTCAAAATTTGTCAAAAAATGGCAAAAATCACATTTTAACGATATTTTTTTCTTTTTTATAAACTAATTGTAAAATTATTATTTTTACCAAATAAGAATTAAAAATGAAGTTGACACAATCAGTGAAAGTCATAAGGTCACTGAAAATATAAAAATCTTTCAGTCAAGAACGCTTGGCTATGCCGCACAGTGGTGCCTTTGGTGCTTTTTTGGCATCAAAAATCATTTTCTTGATGAAAAGTCATGAAATTTAGTACACTGACTGAAGTATATAAGTATAAGAAATACGAAAAAGCTTCTAGCTTGTTCTTAACTCAAAATGTCTGGCGGAATAAGCGTTTATAGAATCTTTTTTATCGAAACTGTTTATAAGCTAAAAATTTATCTAAATTGATGTAAAACAGATGTTCGACTTTTGAATTAGGTAAAACTGTTCATATTCAATGAAAAAAAAATTCAAAATTTTTTAAAACAAAGTTCAAAAAGTGTCAAAGTAGTAAACCGCACTTTTGACCTTTTTTTTTTGTGTATAACTTAAGCTACAGCCTAAACTAGTAAAGCAATTTTTTTTAAAGTTTGTGGATACTAGTTTTTCTGTATGGATTTTAATTAAAATTTGTGTGTGTAAAATTTTTGTGTATAAAGAAGACTCTTTCGAAATAAAAAAAAATAATTTTTTGCACCATTTATTAACGGTACCTGCTATAGAACAGTTGTTTTTTGGGTTTCTGAATATCTCGTATATGACTAACCCAATTCTGCAAAAGCGTTTAAGAAATCGTAAGATTTTGGAAAATTTTCAAAAATACCTACACATTTTTGTTGATTTTTAAAAAATATTTAATTTTTTTTTTTGAAAAATCATTTATTTTTCAAAACAACTTAGTGAAATACTTTATTTTAATTATTTCTTCATACCAACATTCTAATTGAAATTTTTTTTTACATACAAAAAACTATTTTTGTTTAAAACGGCTCTAACGATTTTCAAATTTTTTTTTTCCTAAAAATTCTTTTTTATGCTAGAAATTAGATGGGATACTTCGTTTTTTGATCAAATTCGTTGAAAACGTTGTTTCATTAATTATAAAAACAGATTTTATTTATTTTTTTACAGAACCAAAAATGCTTTAAAAAAATAAAGTAATAATTTTCCCTAATTTTTTTGAATAAAACACTTTAAGATAAGAGCTAGCTACTTTCGAAGTGATATGGAAAAGAATTCAGAATTATTGCTCTAGGTACATGCTGACATCGCAATAATTTGAATAAATTCTATAAGGTTCAAGAAACACACACAAAACACATAGAGAGACAGAAATGGAATGTGTGAAATTATCCTCCTTTTTATAATTTATTATTTTTGAAAATTATTTAAGGTTGTTCCTGATTCGTTACAGATTTTTTTTTTTTTAAACTTTTTGACAAATGGGTAGTTTAAGAGCTAAAAAAAATTTGTTTGGCAAAGTCCCTCTTTTCTTAAAAAACTTAATTTTTGAAAGTTTTTCCAGATTTCAAAAGTCGTTCCTAACAATATTTTGAATTTTTGGAGCTTTAAATTTAACCTTTTCAATTACTAAAATTTGTATAAATTTGTGTTCAACCATTTGTTCCAAAAACAGAGGTCATAAAACTAAATTTTTAATGATATCATTTTGGAAACATTTTTTCAAAAAACTCAAAAAAAAAAAAAAACTATTCAATTTCAGAAAAAATGGTTTTTGGCTTTTGGGGTTTGTTTTGGGTCATTTTTCAAAGGAAAAAAATCGGAAAGCCTTACAAAAATAACAGTTTCAAAAAAGAGTAGGTACTATAACTTCACAAGCACTAATAGAATTGAAGGACCATTTGGCCGCAGTCTCAATCTAGGCATTACACAATTTTTAATGGAAGTTTTTCAAAGAGTACTCTTAACCTTCACTTTGAATGCGTCCTTAAACTGATAAAGAAACTTTCTTTGGCAAAGCATTAGGTAGGTAAGTAAAACATTCATTCATGATGAAGTTCTATTGAACGAATCTGAGTTCAATATTTGTTTCTGATAACTGCTTCATTAATTATTACCAATACCATTTCATTTTTCTCCTCCTCCAAACTATTTTCCGTCATTACATAAAATAATAAAACACTCCTTCAATACTTGCAAAATGCAACTTAATAGAAATAAAGCAACTAGAAAAATAATTTATAGAAAAACAAAAAGTTTTTTCGCTACCTCACTATTTCCATTTAAAAATCTTTTCAAAACCAATTTTAAGCACACAAAACGTGACTATGCACAAAACTTCATCTTCACCATCACTATTTTTCTATATCCTTCAAGAGAGGAATAAACTATAAAAATGCAGATGTGCCATTAGAGAATTGACCACCTGCACACAGCACACACAATCAATTTCCGCGCTAGACACGCAAAGTGGCCATAACTGGGGGCTTAACACGTACCTAAGAGATAGACTCATATAAATGTTGTTTTTTTCTTCCTTTACTGTGTCACACAAAACGCAAAAAAAAAAAACGCACACAGGTGAATAAAAAATAAACTTCCTTCTGGTACATTTGGTTGAGTTTGAAAAAAACTTCATCCTGTCAGTTTTGTGTGTGTTTCTCTGGTGTTTTCCGTTTTTAATTGATTAACACCGCACCGGAACCAAAAAAAAAAACCATCACCCACCATTTTCCACGGAATATATGAAGAGAAAGAGACATGGAATGGCTTTTTCAATTACTGACTCTGCGAGGAAATGTGTGTGTGAATGCATGGAAATTCCTTTATTTGTAAAGTCTCTGCCTGAAAAAGACGGTTGCGACTTGCGAGGCCAAAGACCTTTTTTCTTCTACCAGCAACAACTGTGTGATGTGACCTCAATAATTGCAAAAGCTGGCTTAAAATGAATTAAATTTGTTATTAATAAATGAAAACTGAGTTCCTTTACCCTAAGGGGAGAATCTCCTCCGTCTACGCATTTTATTTTTTTTTTTTTTGTATACAACATCCATATATTTTGCATGTATTGCAACCTCTGGATCAACTCTGTTCATGTGTAAAATTTATATGAGGGCAAAAAGAAAAAAAAAGCATAAATGGCACCCAACGTGGAACACTCACAACCCACATACGAAAATTAAATGACAAACCTTTATTTTTTTTTTATTAAATTTAGTTGATTCAACATTTTCACGCACAGAGACAGACGACAAACCTACCTACCTCAGCACAAGATGTTCCTTAAATTATGCGTTGGTAGGATATAACGCACATTACAGGATATATAAAAGTAGGGGAAAATTGGGTGAAAATGGAATATTTTTCAGTTTATCCTTATTTTACCTTTCTTTAATATTTTTTTCTTTCTACAAAATTAAAAATAGCAGAGAAAATAAGTAAAAATGAAAGCCAATTTATCCCAGTTTCCCCTAAAATTTAAAAAAAATTTCCAGAAATCCGCTTGGAAATTCAACTTTTATGTTTTTTATGCGCTTTTATTCTCTTATCGCTTTTATTTTTTGTTGGTAAAAAGGTGATGATGCTGATGATATTTATAACTCCCAATGGTCGTCAATCTAAAGTATCCTGTCAAAATAGGGATTGCTTTTTACAGTAGAAATTTTTGAATTTTCAGAGGAAAAGTCTATGAATAGGATTTTTGGAGTTTCCTCGTATTTCTAAAATAGTATTTAGATGCGTTTTTAGGGAGGAAAATATTAAAGATAGCAAAAAACTATTTAAAACCTGCTGCCTCTGTTTTTGGCTTATAAAAAAGTCCAAAGGATGTGCTCACAATGGAATTTGGATTAATGAATTCGTGGGAAAACTATTAGCTCAACTGCATTTGTAGGATGTATACATTTTGCTCAAAGGTATTTAATGTACAATTTCGACATGGATTCGGGGAATCTTCCAATGACTATTGGATGATTTTACCTGGGTGGGTTTTTTGGATTTTGAATAATGAGAAATTAATTACTTATTAAAAAAGGCTTGAGAATGTTTCTGTTGTTGGTTTAAAATTTTGGTTTAAAGATATGGGTTTTTAGCATTTTCGAAAAAAATCCAAGGTTAACCATTTTCTGAAAAAAAAAACATGTTTAAAAACTTCCTTCAAATCAAACGAAAGGTCTCTTTAAGCTCTATTCATGACTGAAAACCAATAGTTTCTTTGAGGTGTGGTTCATGAGTTGTTGCAACCGAAACATATTTTTTCCTAAATTGAAGCAGATATTTTGGGATTAAGACCTCCAAACAAAGTTTGGTTTGAAGATATGAGTTTTTCATTTACAGAACTATGCATTTAGGTACAAATATTAAAAATCTATATTTTTCAGATTTTTGAAAAAAATTCAAGGTTAACCCCTTGGCAAAAAAATGCATTTTTAAAAACTTTTTCCAAATCCATTAAGTGAGATATCAAAATAAAGGTCTCTTCAAGCTCTATTCATGATTGAAAACCAAAAGTTTCTTTGAGGTGTGGTTCATGAGTTATTGCAACCGAAACATATTTTTTTGTAAATTCATTAGCAGATATCTTGAGATCAAAGCTTCCAAACAAGGTTTGGTTTGAAGATATGAGTTTTTCATTAACAGAACTATGTATTTAGGTACAAATATTAAAAATTTGTATTTTTCAGATTTTCGAAAAAAATCCAAGGTATAAAAAATTTGGCGAAAAAAATGCATTTATATAAACATTTTCCAAATCCATCGAGTGTGATACCAAAATAAAGATCTCTTTAAGCTCTATTCATGACTGAAAACCAAAAGTTTCTTTGAGGTGTGGTTCATGAGTTATTGCAACCGAAACATATTTTTTTGTAAATTCATTAGCAGATATCTTGAGATCAAAGCTTCCAAACAAGGTTTGGTTTGAAGATATGAGTTTTTCATTAACAGAACTATGTATTTAGGTACAAATATTAAAAATTTGTATTTTTCAGATTTTCGAAAAAAATCCAAGGTATAAAAAATTTGGCGAAAAAAATGCATTTATATAAACACTTTCCAAATCCATCGAGTGTGATATCAATATAAAGGTCTCTTCAAGCTTTATTCATGATTGAAAACCAAAAGTTTCTTTGAGGTGTAGTTCATGAGTTATTGCAACTGAAACATATTTTTTCCTAAATTGAAGCAGATATTTTGGGATTAAGACCTCCAACCAAAGTTTGGTTTGAAGATATGAGTTTTTCATTAAGAGAACTATAAATTTAGGTAGAAATATTAAAAATTTGTATTTTTCAGATTTTCGAAAAAATCCAAGGTAGGCTATAAAAAATTTGGCGAAAAAAATGCATTTATATAAACGTTTTCCAAATCCATTGAGTGAGATATCAAAAGAAAGGTCTCTTCAAGCATTATTCATGACTGAAAACCAAAAGTTTCTTACAGGACTGGTTACAGAGTTATTGCAAACGAAATCGATTTTTTTAAGCACTCGGAGGCAGATATCTCCGGATGAAATAATCGAAACAAATTTTTGGTTTGAAGAAAAGATCATTAAATTGGCTTTCACTAAATCCCTTTAAACCATTTCTTTCGAGACACCCTGTATTAATTGTTATCACCTATCCGATATTATTTTCCACTCTCAACTCATGTAAGTATCCTTTTTTTTTTGGGACAGGTACTTTTTTTTTCCAGAAAACTTAAATCTCCATGACTCCGTCTCTGGTTCATCAATCGCACTTAGACATCATACCCTGTCACGCGAATATTTTTTATAGTCCTGCATAGGTGGAAGGCACATAGACAAGGTTTTTACTCACGTTCTCTCATTGTTTGTTATTGTCCCTTCAGGTATAGGATATAAACAGTCCTTTCTTACAAAGGTACTATACCACCCGCTTCGTGCCTTTTCATCCATTGCCATATACGTTTTCAGGAAAAGAATGACAAAGCCAATCCAATTAATCAAAAGAACACTTCGAAGGCTTGACACAGACACAAAGGAACTTTTCATTGAATTGAAAAAAAAAAAAAAACTCCCGATGATAGAGGAAAAAGAATAAAAAAAAAAAACTCTTTCATTATTCACCCTTTTTAGCAGATGAACGCGATATGGTGATGCATTTTCGTTCGTTTCGCTTCTACTGGCTATTTGCTACTGCTACTAGCTGCCATTGGCAACTGACCTGAAATTTTTAAATTTAATTTATCATTTTTGATTTTCAGGTGAAAATTCCGAAAATGCCATTTCTAAAATTACCACACTTTTCATTTTCATATATTCCTCGGAATGGTACGTAAACTTTTCATTCTCTCCACACTCACACACAAACAACACATTTTCCGATTTCCCATTTGCCATTTCCACCTGACAAAACTTTCATGGTCCAGTTCCAGATTTTTTTTTTGCCTTATTTTTGTTGTACTAGATTGGCGTTTGCAACTGCAACTTTTCTGACCGTACCCCCAAATGGAATAAAAATACTTTTTGGGAAATTATGAATTTCTAAATTCCCAAAATGCTGACCATTTTCCTTTTATATCGTTATCATTGGGCCATTTTAAATGTGTACACAAGTTAGGGAGTGGGTGGTTATAGGGGGGGGGGGGGGGGGGGGGTTAGGTTAAGTCCGATTTCGATATATCCCCCTTTTGTGCAACCTTGACATCGGGTTTTGACAAAACTTTTCATTTCTCAAACCAAAACGAAATGAATATACCGGTGCCACATTCCATTCCGATTTAACATCAACCTACAACATAACACCCATAAGGACACGAGTACACTCATACAATAGAGGTAAGGTGGCATTGTATATGAAAGTTTTGCTTTCGAGAATATCTTTTGAAAACTGTCAAATGGCTTCGATGTCGATGGTAGTGTTAATGGTAGTGGTGGTGCAAAAAATAAAAAAACAAAAACAAAAAAAAATATAAAAAATAAGGATATATGTCCAAATGAGATTCAGGAAAACGATAGCTATAGCCATTGCAAAGAGGTCCTTTTTCCTGTTGTTCTCCTCCAAGGAGACTCACATGATTGTGATTTTTGTTTTCGACTATATTGCAGCTGGTATTCTCGGAATCACATCTCTGCAGGACGAGACGACTTTGCTGCAGTGTGTTGAGGTTGTTTTCAAACAAAAAGGTGAAAATTGAATTTATTTAACACTCGAACTTTTCTGAGAACTGAAAAAGTTGTAGTTTTTTTTTTTTTATTTTTCGAAAACTTTTTTTGTGATTTTTTTTTTTGTGTGTTTTTGATTTTCCATGAAGTGTATTTTCAATTTTGAACGACGACAAAGATGAGAAAATATGTTTTGAAAATTTTGCGAAAAATAATTTTTTTTTTCTTCGAATTAAACTTTATAAAATGTTGCATTTAAATGCTTTGACAAAGTTGAGTATTTGTTTTAAGTTTTTCTGCTTTTGAGAATTATATGAAAACAATTTGTTTTTACAATTGGATATATTTTTTTTTGTACCTAAGTTCTCGTTGACTATGAACTCATGTCATCAATTCAAAAGATTACTGCTTCCAAAATCCGAATGTTAGCAAAAAAAAAATAATTTGATTGCGAATAACTCAACAACCAAACCTCAAATGAACTTATGGTTTTCACCTGTTAAAAGAGCTTGAAGAGACCTTTATTTTGATATCTCACTTGATGGACTTCCCGAATAGCACAAAATAATAATAATAATTTAATATTTGTACCTAATTGCATAGTTCTTTTAACTTTAAGCTCATATCTTCAAACCAAACCTTATTTGGAGGTCTTAATCCCAAAATATCTGCTTCAATTTAGGAAAAAATATGTTTCGGTTGCAATAACTCACGAACTACACCTCAAAGAAACTTTTTGTTTTCAGTCATGAATAAGGCTTGAAGAGACCTTTCTTTTGATATCTCACTCGATGGATTTGGAGGGGGTTTTTAAAATGATTTTTTTTTTTTTTGAAAAGGGGTTAACCTTGGATTTTTTCGAAAGCCTGAAAAATATAAATTTTTATTATTTGTACCTAAATGCATAGTTCTGTTAATGAAAAACTCATATCTTCAAACCAAACCTTGTTTGGAAGCTTTGATCTCAAGATATCTGCTAATGAATTTAGGAAAAAATATGTTTCAGTTGCAATAACTCAGGAACCACACCTCAAGGAAACTTTTGGTTTTCAGTCATGAATAGAGCTTAAAGAGATCTTTATTTTGATATCACACTCGATGGATTTGGAAAGTGTTTATATAAATGCATTTTTTTCGCCAAATTTTTATACCTTGGATTTTTTCGAAAATCTGAAAAATAAAATTTTTTAATATTTGTACCTAATTGCATAGTTCTATTAACTTTAAGATCATATCTTCAAACCAAACTTTATTTGGAGGTCTTAATCCCAAAACATCTGCTTCAATTTAGGAAAAAATATGTTTCGGTTGCAATAACTCATGAACTACACCTCAAAGAAACTTTTTGATTTCAGTCATGAATAAGGCTTGAAGAGACCTTTCTTTTGATATCTCACTCGATGGATTTGGAGGTGGTTTTTAAAATGATTTTTTTTTTTTGAAAAGGGGTTAACCTTGGATTTTTTCGAAAGCCTGAAAAATATAAATTTTTATTATTTGTACCTAAATGCATAGTTCTGTTAATGAAAAACTCATATCTTCAAACCAAACCTTGTTTGGAAGCTTTGATCTCAAGATATCTGCTAATGAATTTAGGAAAAAATATGTTTCGGTTGCAATAACTCAGGAACCACACCTCAAAGAAACTTTTGGTTTTCAATCATGAATAGAGCTTGAAGAGACCTTTATTTTGATATCTTACTCGATGGATTTGGAGGGAGTTTTAAAAAATGCATTTTTTTAAAGGGGTTAACCTTGGATTTTTTCGAAAATCTGAAAAATATAGATTTTTAATATTTGTACCTAAATGCATAGTTCTGTTAATGAGAAACTCATATCTTCAAACCAAACCTTGTTTGGAAGCTTTGATCTCAAGTTATCTGCTAATGAATTTAGGAAAAAATATGTTTCGGTTGCAATAACTCAGGAACCACACCTCAAAGAAACTTTTGGTTTTCAATCATGAATAGAGCTTGAAGAGACCTTTATTTTGATATCTTACTCGATGGATTTGGAGGGAGTTTTAAAAAATGCATTTTTTTAAAGGGGTTAACCTTGGATTTTTTCGAAAATCTGAAAAATATAGATTTTTAATATTTGTACCTAAATGCATAGTTCTGTTAATGAGAAACTCATATCTTCAAACCAAACCTTGTTTGGAAGCTTTGATCTCAAATTATCTGCTAATGAATTTAGGAAAAAATATGTTTCAGTTGCAATAACTCAGGAACCACACCTCAAAGAAACTTTTGGTTTTCAGTCATGAATAAGGCTTGAAGAGACCTTTCTTTTGATATCTAACTCGATGGATTTGGAGGGAGTTTTAAAAATGATTTTTTTTTTTGAAAAGCGGTTAACCTTGGATTTTTTCGAAAATCTGAAAACTATTGATTTTTAATATTTGTACCTAAATGCATAGTTCTGTAAATGAAAAACTCATATCTTCAAACCAAACCTTGTTTGGAATCTTTGATCTCAAGATATCTGCTAATGAATTTAGGAAAAAATATATTTCGGTTGCAATAACTCACGAACTACACCTCAAAGAAACTTTTGGTTTTCAGTCATGAATAGAGCTTAAAGAGACCTTTATTTTGGTATCACACTCGATGGATTTGGAAAATGTTTATATCAATGCTTTTTTTTCGCCATATGATTTATACGTACCTTGAATTTTTTCGAAAATCTGAAAAATACAAATTTTTAATATTTGTACCTAATTGCATAGTTCTTTTAACTTTAAGCTCATATCTTCAAACCAAACTTTATTTGGGGGTCTTAATCCCAAAATATCTGCTTCAATTTAGGAAAAAATATGTTTCGGTTGCAATAACTCACGAACTACACCTCAAAGAAACTTTTCGTTTTCAGTCATGAATAAGGCTTGAAGAGACCTTTCTTTTGATATCTCACTCGATGGATTTGGAGGGAGTTTTAAAAATGATTTTTTTTTTTGAAAAGCGGGTTAACCTTGGATTTTTTCGAAAATCTGAAAAATATAGATTTTTAATATTTGTACCTAAATGCATAGTTCTGTTAATGAAAAACTCAGATCTTCAAACCAAACCTTGTTTTTAAGCTTTGATCTCAAGATATCTGCTAATGAATTTAGGAAAAAATATATTTCGGTTGCAATAACTCACGAACTACACCTCAAAGAAACTTTTGGTTTTCAGTCATGGATAGAGCTTGAAGAGACCTTTATTTTGATATCTCACTTGATGGACTTAGGAACTTTTTAAAAATGCCTTTTTTTGTCGGCAAGGGGTTAACCTTGGATTTTATGTTTTGGTTTCAATAACTCAGAATCACACCTTATAGAAACTTTTGGTTTTCAGTTATGAATAGAGCTTGAAGAGACCTTTATTTTGATACCCTTATGCCTAATAGATAAGGAATTTAAAAAAAAAAATGTTTTTTTTTTTATATATAATTCTAACTATAACATTATTTGCACGGACATTTCTTAACAAAAAGTCATTAAATTTAGTGCATTGCAGGATATAAATAGATACGGAGGATACAAAAAAAGCTGCCAACTTTTTTATAAGAAATTGCGGCTCCAAAAAGCGAACAAAATGAGCATTTAAATAGAATTTGCTTTTTCAAAACAGTACCTATACATGCTAGAAATTTGTTAAATTCATGTCAAAAAAGTATTTAATCTTGGTTTAAGGTATAATTGTTTATATTCATTAAAAAAATCAAAAAAATTTCCGAAAAGTGCCAAATAAGTAAAAAAAAAAAACAATATTTGACCTCTTACAGTATTTTATGGATTTGTTTTTTAGTTAGCAGAATTTTGACATCGATTCTATTTATTTTTTATAAAAAAATTGATTTTTTTTTGGCGTTTATGATTGCCAACTATATTTTAAAGGAAATATTAAAAAACATGATAAAATGAAAAAATGACAATATTCAAAAACTTTATCGGTTAAACAAAATATAATTTTCTAAATTCTTGATTGTGAAAGAACAAAAACCATGTTTTAATTAGCCAGAATAAACAGCACTCTTGGTGGAGTTCTTGGGGAAATTGGCATCAGTTTGGAGTACTTTAAGTTATCACTGATGACTGCCCTAACAACCTTCCATATTTGCCTGTTATAACCCAGATGTTATCCTAGTGACCGACAAATTATGCTCTTCATCATTTTGTAATGCAATTTCTTATATCAATACAGGATTAAGACATCCTACATTTAGTTAGGTCCAGTGTGTATAGGTTGGAATAAATTCAATACCCTTTAACAGTATTCTCTGGGATGAAAATATCTTGATCAAATTTATCCTTAAGCTAGCTACCCTTCGATTAAAAGATTGGAAAAAATATTCACATGTGGGTGTCCTATCAAAATTATAAATAGAAACAAAAATTCATATTTGAACAAGATATTAAAAAAAAAACAGAACAACATCTTTTTTTTTATCAAAATTTCATCAAAACACCCACAAAGCATACAAGTAAAAGTTCATTTATATTTAAAATGAGGTAAGGGTGTTATCTTAAACTCCTTTGTCTTTCCTTCTTTTTGAAACAATTTTTATTCTTTTTTTTTTTTGTTATTGTTTGTGCCAATTTCTGTAAAATATACATTTATTCTTCACCTTCTCAACAAAATTAAATCACTTCTTCATTTAAAATAGTCTTTCTGACACACACAAACACACTCATGAAGATAACAAAAAAAATATATATATACTATTACGACGACTTGCTTACTTTATTCCTTTAACCGAGATTGCGTCTCCCATAGCAACTGGGAATAAATTAACTCTTCTGCCAGTCCTGATGCTAAATTCAAAAACAAGAAAACTTTTTCTTTGATATGCAAATTGCTAACCTAAATTCAGAGCCTCCTTCTAACACCGCACACACACACATAAACAAAAACACACATACAAACAACACCCACTTTATTTATTTATTTTTTTTTTTCTAGAAAAACAAACATAAAAACACCTACTACAACAACAACAGTACCATTATGTACATTGGTAACAATTCCGATCCCCATCGCCATCAGGAAGGAAACAAGGGAAAACCTACCAAAGATTTATTTAATTTCCATTTTGCAGCAACACTTTTCTTTCGATATTAGTTTCAAAGTTGTTTTCCCCTAGGGAAATCCGAAACCCCTCTCCCAAAGTCATCCCAATGTATAAAGGAGGATATTTTATATCAACCAGATGGAAGTTTCTTTTACATATTGTATGTGTATGCTGGTGTTGGAGTCCTGAATCCTGAAACGTAAAAAGGGGGGACATCACAACACAAAATACAATTTAACAAATCACAAGTTTCATTTGATATTTTGTGCTAAAAAGTCATTTTGTGGTCTTCTGCTTTCTTAATAGGTCCTTGAAACGAATTTTCAGTCACACAATCATGGTACACAACATAGAGTAGAAACCCTATACTATTTGCCCTATCGCACCATCAGAATAGAGCTCCCCTTTCTAGTTGCAGTCAGCTTTCTAAAATAAAGTAAGTTACTTCCCCACATCCAGAGGCATCATTTCTAACGAAAATCCACTTTTCCCCATCATCATAGTTTTTTGTAGATTTACGACTTCAATCTACTCGAGTTACTTCTTGATTGAATGAGTTTTGTGCAAATCGCTGCTTCCGAAAGAGTTGCGGAGGTAGAAATAAATTTGAGTCCTGGGGATGGATGGTTTCTATGACTTTTATCTCAGCGTTGTCGACATAATGTTAATCTCTCGTCAACATGACAAAAAGCATCCCACTAAACCACAACGAGGACGACACGATGACGACGCACGGTGACGTCCAAACTTTAGAATAGATTCAAAAGCCCACAATGATGTATACCTACTAGAACTAGGCTAATCCATTGGCTAATCATATAGTGAAGGTACTTTTTTAGTATGAATGTTCCTTCGTCCTGGACAAATCCTTCATCCCAATATTTCATTTTTTTCCTTTTTTTTAAATTTTATTTTTTTCTAACATCATTGCATATTTTTTTGTTAAAAAAATCTCTCTCTTATAAGCTCTATGGAACAAAGTGGATTAAATCAAAGGGGGACAATGTGGACCAGGATTCCAAGGTAAATTTATGTACCTGATGGTTTTTTGTTTTTTATTGGAAATCCAGCTTGGTCCTGGTGCGAGCTATAGATCATTCTTAAGAGTATAAAATGCCATTATTTTTTACAACGAAAGCTGCTTCTTCACTGATTCATGTTGAAAATGACCCGATGATGATAGATAATAATAGAAATCCATTGTACACGCACAGTCACGCAAAGATAGAGATCTCCCCTGTGGTCAACAACAATATAAATTCGAATAAAATCAATGATGAAAGAGCAAGAGGCGAATGTGGAAATATCAAGAACTAATATCTAGAAAACCTGGAAATAGCAGATTTTTTGGAAATCAATGATTTTTTGTTCGGAAAACGAAAATTAAAAAATCTATGTAGGTTGAATACTAGGTAAGCTTTTCGGAATTTTTGATTTTCTTAGTAACTTTTCTGTCAACTTGGATTTATGGATCTATGCTGCGTTAATTTTTTTTTTGTAGATAAGGAATAAAACAAATAACATGTTTATAATTACCTAAGGATTAAAGAAGACCTCAGCTCTAGGGAAAGATTGGAAATAAGCTTCTTTCTATTTTAACTTGATTTTATTTCTAATGGTAAGAGACAAAAATAATGATTCTTGTTCCCGATTAAAAATAGAAATTGAATTTTTAAAGAAAAAAATAATCAAAAAATTCATGTGTGCAATTCTCACGTGGTAGAAGTAAAACCTTAAAAAATAATTCTTCTTGACAAGTTTTTCTAAAGTATAAAGTTGTTCTTAAATTTTTACAATGCGCAAAAAGTATAAATATATCTATGTAATTCATAACAATGATTTTTCATGAAAAAAGCAAAAAAAAATCTTTTTTTTTCTTCTAACACTATTAAATTCATTTTTTAAATGACAATCTATAATAGATTTTATATCATTTTAAGTTTAATTAAATTTTATATCATCTGAAAGCTTATTATTTAACCTTTTATAGGAGGCTTCAATCATATTTCTACGATGCCTACAAAAAAAGTTAGAATTTCTTAAAGCCAACCATGTCGAAATTTCAAACTGAGATTACGGTACTTCCTTCACTGGTGGCTGTTCATCGGCAACAGATCTCCACAAGTATTTTGAGGTATTTTTCAAGTTTTTCAATTTAAGATTGTGTAACTTGTAAAGCACGTACTTTTATGTGTAATATATGAAATAAAAGGTAATATTATCATTATTATGCGTATTAAAGTTAAATCAAATGTGTATAATGTATGTACTCTAGATCAAAAGATATTACGTGTTTAGAAAAAGAACATCGTTTACCCTTTTTCTCAGAATTCTGAATATGAAATCAATTAAAATTTTGTACAATCATAGTTTATTCTATTACCTTTCTACAGTATTTTACAGTATTTCATTCATCTATCTATTAAAAAAAAAAAGTTATAATCAATTACTTTTTCCTGTCGCTTTGTCGATTCATCTTGTTTCAAACCACTAAGATACTAAAGAAGTTTTCACTTCAATAGGGACAGTTAATTTTGCCATTAATTTTTTTATTAAAATTCAAAACCTTGTAAAAGGACTCCGCACATTTTGTATGGGAGGTGGCCCTCGGTGAAATTGTCTGAAATTTTAGTATGTTGTTCTCTTGAAGCCCTTGATCAAAAGTCGATATATGCAGAAAGTCGAAAAATGGACAGTTTTTAAAATAAGATGTTTTTTTCCGATAACTATCTCAAACCTTTTAAAAGGGATAGTAACTCTCTAAATTGTATTTTTTTAGGGTCGCTGAAACCGAATCCAAAGTCCATTTTGCCCCATCACGTCAGGTTTTCAAGTGAATAAATGTCACAGCCCCAAAAAAATTTTTTTGTTTGAACTGGGAGTGCGACAGTGCTAAATATATGTTTTTCGTGTCGCTAAAACTAAATTCGAATTCTATTTTGCCCTACCACGTCAGGTTTTCGAGATAACATCAAAAAAGAAACGAACAACTTTTTTGAGGTTATCTCGAAAACCTGACGTGATAGGGCAAAATAAACTTCGGATTTGGTTTCAGCGACCCTTTAAACCTATGGATTCCACTAAAAAATAGCGTAAAACACAATATAGATAGTTACTATCCCTTTTAAAAGGTTTGAGGTGGTCATCGGAAAAAACCAGTTATTTTAAAAATTGTCAATTTTTCGACTTTCTGCCCATATCGACTTTTGATCAAGGGCTTCAAGAGAACAACATACTAAAATTTCAGACAATTTCACCGAGGGCCACTTCCCATACAAAATGTGCGGTTTCCTTTATAAGTAAGTGTGTTTTTAATTTTTTTTTCTCAAAATTTTGACTTTAAAATCAAGTATTTAAAAAACGTCCTTTGTTTGAAATAACTTCATTTAAAATTAATGATTAAGGGTGAAATTCTAGCTTTAAAAAAAAATTATTATTTAGAACTGTAAATGTTGCCGGTGTATTTAAATATTTTTACTTGCGATATAGGTACTATATATCAAGTTATGCATTCGTAGATTCGTACAAAAAACAAAAGTTGAGAAACAAATGGTAGAGAATGCCAAAAAAGTGGGTCCCGGAAGTCTGTCTGTATAAGAAGCTACAGCCTAAACGGATGGACCGATTAGTGTCAAACTTAGTATGTAGCGTTTTTTGGCGACTCTCCAGAGGTGTTTTTGGAACTAATTTTTTTGAAAAATGAAGTTTAGAAACAAGGTCTATCTTTAAAACGAAAATCATTATTGCCGGTACCTGCCATAGAACCGTTTTTTTTTTTCAAATCCGATTACCTCCGAAACTGCTTATTCGATTTCAGAAGCCTTTGTATTATTTAAATATAGACCAGAAATAAAATTTTCAAAAAAAATAATTTTTGGATATTTAAAAAAAAATTGAAATTTTCGAAAACGGAACATTGAATTTTTTTTAAATTTTGTTTTTAGATGTTGATTAGTGATTTCCACAAAATAGCATATATCAATTTTATTTTAAAACTTTTTTTCCAAAAAATTATTTATAAAAAATTAGTTTTTTTAAAAAACGGCTCTAACGATTTTGAAATTTTTTTTTCTAACAATGCATCTTAATATATCATTTAAAACTGACTGACTGACTATAAAAAGTCTTAAAAATATAAGCAAGTTCGTGCGACCCAGTTGTGCATTTTATTTTTTTCATTTTAAGTAATTTTTTGGAATTTTAAATTAAAAGCCTGGCAACTCCAGCTTGCTGCAATGATTTTAAATAGCAACCCTAGTTTATTTTAAAAGAGAATAATAAAACTTAAATTTAGCATTAGAATTAAAAAAATCATGCGTGCATTCACACTTGGTAGAAGTGAAACCTTAAAAAATCATTTTTTTTTTTTTGAAAAAAAAAAATTCAAACCATTAAAAAGCTTACAAAAATTTTCGCAAAAATGCGCAAAAAGTATAAAAATAATTTATTGAAAACAATCATTTTCATAAAAAAAAGCGAAAAAAAACATGTAATTTTATCTTCTCACGCTATTAAATGCATTTTTTCTTTAACAACCTAGGTATAAAAAATGTTATACCATCTGAAAGCTTATTGTAAGAGCTCAAAATATATATATCGATCAGGTCTATAAGACATCTACCAAAAGAGCTGGAATTTTTTGAACTCGATCAATTTCCATCAAAAAAACGAAAAAACACGTATTTTTATCTTCTCACGCTATTAAATCCATTTTTTTCCCTAACAACCTATACAAATTTTTACACCATCTGAAAGCTTATTGTCTTAGCTCAAAATATATATATCGATCAGGTGTATGAGACATCTACAAAAAGAGCTAGAATTTTTTAAACTCGATGAAATTTCATCCAAAAAGCAAAAAAAACATTTATTTTTATGTTCTCATGCTATTAAATCAATTTTGTTGTTTGACAACCTATACAAAATTTTATACCATGTGAAAGCTTATTGTTTCACCTTGTATAATGATGCATAAATCTTATTTCAAAGATGTCTACAAGAGAACTTAGAATTTTTTAAAGTCAACCATGTCGAATTTCCAGACTGAGATTACGGTACTTCCTACACTGGTAGCTGGTCATCGCCAACAGATCTCCACAGGTGTTTTGAGGTATTTTTAAATTTTTTTCAATTTAAGATTGTGTAACTATTAGAGCACGTAACTTTATGTGTGATATATCAAATAAAAGGTTATGTTATCAGCAGGGATAGGATCTTGTGGACCTAAAAACTTAAAAAAAGGCAAAATAAAACTCCCAAAAAGGCATAAAAAGGCATTTATTGAGAAAAGAATGAAATACCTATAAAAATTAATTGCAGTAATTTTGAACAATCATGAGCTTTTTAAAATTTTCAGTTAACAAGCGCCTGCGATTGTCCCTTAAGAGTGCTCTAAAGGAGCTAAAATATCTCTACATCTGTAGAGACGATTGGACCCCAATTAAAGAAATCGACATAGCCCACTTCAACATTTGCCGGGAGCTCTGAGGTCGAACTAGTGCACACATTCGTTAACGTTTTGACTATTGCTTTCTCTATTTAATTACAAGAAAATGATAGAGACATAAAGCGTCAATACGTTAACGTACGTATGCCATAGTTCGACCCCTGGATTTGTGTTCCAATGTATTACGCAATTTATTTGTTCAACTCTTTCGAGTCCCTTATTTGTCAAAAAAAAATTGATCTGTATTTCTCAAAAACATCTTTACTGCCCCTTTCGCAGCTTCCAAATCTCTCTTGATTATGTCCAAAATCTGGAGAACTTCTTCAAATCGAGTATTGTAAATTCAGTAAGTTAGCTTTTGAACTCTGATACGTGTCGGTTTTCGGCCGCGCAATAGAACGTAGAAGACAATAAATGGTAGCAATAGCAGACAATCAAGTTGCATAGGTAGATCTTTTCATTCGAATTTTGTTTGTGTGGGGTAATTTAAATAAGTTAGCTTTTTGTTTGTATATTTGAGTGTTTTGTGTGTAGGCATTACCTTTAAGACGCTTTAAAGATAAAAAAAACATAGGAAAAGACAAAAAAAGGCAATAACAAGAGAAAAGGCAAAAAAGGCAATAACGAAAGAAAAGGCAAAAATAAGGCAAAATAAAATACATATATTTGGCACGAGGGGGACGTGAAACGTGTTTGTTTTTAATCTATAATGTCGTACGATTAAGCAAGAAAAAAGGGCAAATTCCACAACATCCTATCCCTGGTTATCAGCATGCGTATTAAAATTAAATCAATTAAATCATTTGTATGTGCACTAGATCAAAAGATATAACGTGTGTTGGAAAAGAACATCTTTTTACCGTTATCTCCGAATTTTGAATATGAAATTAATTGAAATTTTATACAATTATAATTTATTTATCTACCTATCTACAGTATAAAAAAAAGTTAGAACAAGTTGAAGTCGTGTCGCGTTTTCGTTTCATCTTGTTTCAAATCACTACGATACTAAAGAAGTTTTCACTTCAAAAAAAAAAAAAAAAAAAACAGATGTTTGCAATTTTCACCAAAAGTATACCTCTTTAAACCTGACAACCCTAGGATTGCGGCAAGCTGAGACCATGACAACCCTGTTTTTTTTTTTGTAATTTTTGCGTCATTTCCTTTGATAGGATGCAGGTACATTTCATCAAAATAACAGATACCTGCAAAACCGAGCGGTGGAATCCTATACTACCTAAAATGTTTTCTTTTTACAAAAAATGTCACTGATTCATAGTGACCATCATTAAATTAAAAAAGCCTTCACATCATGCTATTAACCATCATCATCGTCCTTCAAAATAAATTTATATATTTTCTCTAGTCCGCAGTTTGTTGCCCTGTTCTATGTACAAATTGATTGCTTCATTTTGGATTACCACTTTGTCAAATATCTTTTAGAGCTTATATTTAAAATCCCTGTTTTAAATATAATGCTATTTCCCGTCAGAGTCACGTTTCACTTCGGTATGTTAATAAAATAAAGCGATGTGAAATCATAAGCTCACAATACAATAAGCATCAACGTATTTCAAAACAATCGACACTGTTGCACTAAAAACTATCTGTAGATTCACACACACACAAAATAGAAACACCGTCGGTATTTATTAAAGCAACAATGTGACGTGACGTGTGGGAGAACAATGAAAACGTGTTAAACAATCCATTAAAACATCCGCCTCTATGTGAGCTTATAAGTCTCACATTGCCGCCGCCGCCACCTGCCGATAGCGGCAATGACGGTGGTCATTCAACCCAACTTTTCAGAAACTAAAACAATTTCAAAACACTGCATTTCTAGTTGTAGTGGTTAAAATACTAAAATGGCTGTATACAAATTTAGACGAAATGAAATCCAGGATACGACCAACAACAACCTCAACTTTTGTACCAACTATACGAACCTAGGTTTCATTTTATTAAAATGAAGTCCTTCGCCAAATGAACCTCAGGATTTAATAGAATCAACTTGTCTCTTTTGGACATTTGGCCAACAAATGCGTGTGTTCAACCAATTTTGTATCACACACTACCACTTCAGTTAAGCAAATTTAGTTTTAGATTGTCTCTATATACTCGCTCTCCCACCCGCCCCCCATTAATTATTTGAACCGCTAATAATAATAGACATTTGATAAAACGCTGCTCCTTTATTATCAAGCTGGGTCGCGAAACGACACAGAATCAATGATGCCATGGACTCTAATTCCCTGCTGAGTGTGGGTGTGTATTTCAAATCGCATCATCTAAAAGCACAGGGATATATTGTGTCGCCATTTAATTTGTGCATCATATTGTTCATCCTGCAAAAACATGCCTTCGTCCCTTCCATCTGTATTTCCACAAAACTCTATATACTTCATCTGTCTGTTTCTGGAATGATGGATGAAAAAGGATATTATCTCCTTTAATTGACAGATGTGGATTTAGATCAATGTCGTAATGCTTGCCTCTGGGTTGAACATTGAAGATTTTCACAGCTAACGGGTCGGTGTCGGTTGGATTTAATGAAAAAAGATGAAATGGAATGGGATGGAATGGAATGGAATGAAACAACTGTATGTCCTTAATGATTTTTATTAATTTTTGTTTGCACTCTTCTCCACAAGGACATTTATAATATCCTTTTCTGAAGCGCTCTTTGAAACACAGAAAAAACATAAAGACTCAAAGCAAAACACTTAGGATAAAAATAAATGCTTTTTTTGAAATCGTCGTCAGTGGGGGTAAATGGGGGTAAAGACAAAGTAAATGTCAGTATTTCCGCGAGGATGTTTTGCTTGTTGATGAAGATGTAAAGTAAATTTTAATTTGGGGTTTTAGCTTTGAGTTTTTTCTTTGAATGAAAAAAAAAAAAAAAAATATCCTGAAAGGACGAATAAAATAGAATAAAAAAGAAAACCAACTATGTCACATATATGAATATTTAGATTATGGTAGTATAGTGGAGGTTGAGTATAAGTTTTTTTTTTGTTTTTTTTTTGCTGTTTATGGATAGAGGGATGCATAACAATGAGATGAAAATGCTTTCATGTTCCATTGCGATATTTTCAAGGATATATATATTCATTTTTATCGAACGTGAATTGAATGTCAGAGTTATAAGTCGGAGCGTGTGAAACAAAAAAAAAAAAAAAAATATCATACATAAATATTAAAATAGGAAAAGAGGTCAAGTGCGAATTTGTGTATAAAAAAAAATTGTTTGTATAGTCAAAGCATATAATATTAAAGATGTAGTAGGTACACTCTCACACACACACACTCGAAATATAGCACAAAATCCTATTTGAAAAGAACAAAAATTATAAATCAGTTCGATGGAAAATTGATTAAGCTCATAAATTATTACATTGACACTTTAATCTCAAATATTCGTTGCGTTAGCGTTACTGTATCCTTTTTTTTTACAAATGTGTAAGTGTAAAAGCAATGAATGTTATGACAAGAATATGTGCAAAAAAAAAATGACTAGATAATTTTTTTGTTTTTTACGTGAATACCTCTTTAAATTTGGATTATAATGGGTATATTAAAGAAATAAAACCGATGATATTAATATTTGATATTGTGGCACAAAAACAATTATCTAAATCTAATTTTTTTTTTTTTTTTTTTGAAAAAAAAACCTCTTGTGTTGAAGACGCTTCTTTAGGAAAATAAATTGATGATACTGTATTTTTCTGATCAATCAGACTAAATTTATCTCATACGTTGGCATTTTTGTGTGCTTTTTTTTCGGTAAGCTTGTGTACCGAATAAAAAAAATCAATTTTTAAACTTTTCAAAATTTGGTATATGACAGGTACCGTTATTTGCAGTGTTTAAAACACCATTCTGCTGAGCTTAAAATAATGGCAGAAGACAGTGACGACAGTTGTAAAAATGTCAATGAATATAATGCATTTGAAATCAAAAAAATGATATTACAAATACCTAACATAAAACTACAATTATACCTACAAATTTTTATATCATTCAAAAAACGAATTAAAGAATTAATTTTATAGAAATTGTAAAATAGGACTAAAAATTATTTTTAAACTACGAAAACACCTTTTTAAATATTTTTTTTAATAAAATTTTTCAAAAATAAAATAGTTAGTAGAGTAACTAAAGCAAATTATTAGGGAACCCGGCCGAACAGCTCTGATTTTGACGATTTTTTTTTTCAAACGTAGGTAATTTAAAATACTTTAAAGTCTATAGATTAAAAATTGCCGGTGTTGCCGTATTGTTTTTTTAAATTAAAATAATTTTTTTTTTAACAAAACCATTTTTTTTGCTTAAATTTCATAAAACAAATGATAGCAAAAGATTCTCTAGTAATTTAGGTAATTTAATCGATAAATGCAATGTTCTAACATTCTGACCTCAAACACACAAAAAATATTTTGAAAACAACGGCAACACCTACAATATTTTAAAATACATTTTTAAAAAGCCAGAAGCTCATTCTTATCTCTTAAATTTAAATCCACTAAATTTAATCAAGACTTTTTGAAAAAATGGTCCTCAAACTCAGAATTAAAAAAAAAAATGTTATTAGAAAAATTTAAAATGACTTTTTTCCAAACTTTTCTAATAAAATATGAATTTATTTAAAAAAAATTTTTGGCCATAAATATTATCAGTTGAATTTCGAAGCAAAAAAGGTAAAATATATCACACTTTTGAAAAAAAAAAAAATGAAAAATTACCTACTTCAATTTCAATGGTTTTTTTTTATTAAAACTGAATGTTTGCATTGAATTAATTAATTTTCTCAAAGACTGTGGTAAATAGGAACTTTAAATTTTTGCTTTTTAACTTTCAACAGTAAGGGTTATTAAATGAATAAAAAATAATTTTATGTTTAGATGTTGAACTTTAAAAAAAATAAGTTACATTTTTTTCAAAACTTTTATTAAAAAAAGTTCTTCGAAAATGAAATAATTTTTTAATTTTTTTCATAAACCGTAATACATATTGACATTTCCTTTTATAATTTGAAATCATAATAAATGCGGCCAAAAAAATTTGAAAATAAATGCATTTGATATTACGACCAAGTTTAAAAAACGACATGTTAAAATGTTTTCAATAATTTTTTTTTTTTCAAAAATCTGAGTTCAATTACCATTCTTTCAAAAGCCGTACATTCAATTAACTTAATTTTAATTTAACATATATGACTAAGCTTCTAGCTTTTAAAAAATGTGTATTTGAATATTGTAGGTGTTGCGGTTGTGTTCAAATATTTTTTTTTTGTGCTGGAAGTCAATTAATAAGAAAATTGCATCTATTGCTTGAATTATGGTAGATTGTCCCTCACTCCTATATATTTTTTTTCCTTGAATTTCCTAGACAATCTTTTGGCATCAATTAATTTATGAAATTTAAGATAAATTTTTGAAAAAAATTTGTTTTTGTTCACAAAAATCTTCAATTAAATTTAAAAAATCAAAACGGCAACACCGGCAATTTTTAATCTATAGACTTTAAAGTATTTTTAATTACCAACGTTTGAAAAAAAAGATCATCAAAATCTAAGCTGTTCGGTCGGGTTCCCTAATATTGCCAATTTTTGAGCTTTAGTTACTCCACTAAGGCCCAATTTATTCACACTCCATTAAATTTAAAGTCTCCATTAAAAAAGGGAAATTTTAAAATGTGTATGCGATTTGACAGTTTTATAATTTTTAATGGAGCCTTTAAATATAATGGAGAGTGAATAAATTGGGCCTAAGTTATTCTTTAGAAATTATTATTTTAAAACATCAAAAATTCAAAAACATTTATACAAAAAAAAAACATTTTTCAAAAATTGAAATATTTAAAAAAAAATCCAACTCTGAGGGTTTTTAGAAATTTTAACATTTTTAATATAACGGTTAATCAGACGCTTTTGTAGATTTTTTTTTTGTTTAATGAATTTTATTAAATAATGGTTTAGTCATTTAAAAAAAAGTCAGAAATCAAGAAAATGGTTCTATGACAATTACCGTTTATAATGGACCAAAAACTATTCTTTAAATTACATGTTTTAAAAACATGGAACTGTAGCTCGAGATAAGGACAAACAAACAGACAGATAGTCGCGAAACCCATTTAATCACATTCTCTATAGAGCATTCCTTGCAGAGCTTTTTGTCATGTCAAAATTTGGTTTATTTAAAGAAAGAAAAATTGCAAATATGACAAAATTGTGTGATGTACTTATGATGATGAAGTGAAAAAAAATCATGTTTGCAATTCACACGTGGTAGAAGTGAAACCTTAAAAAAATAATTTTTTTTTTTTTAAATTAAACCATTTAAAAGCTTACAAAACTTTCCTAAGGCCATACTAAAATTTGAATTTGTTCATCAAAAAAAGCGACAAAAACACGTAATTTTATCTTCTCACGCTATTAAATGCATTTTTCCCTAACAACCTATAAAAAATTTTATACCATCTGAAAGCTTATTGTCCAAGCTCAAAATATATGTACCGATCAGGTCTATCAGACATCTACAAAAAGAGCTAGAATTTTTTAAACTCGATGAAATTTCATAAAAAAAAAGCAAAAAAAAACATTTATTTTTATGTTCTCATGCTATTAAATCAATTTTTTTGTTTGACAATCTATAACAAATTTTATACCATGTGTAAGATCATTGTTTCACCTTTCATATGACGTATCAATCTCATTTCAAAGATGCCTACAAAAGAAGTTAGAATTTTTTAAAGTGAACCATGTCGAATTTCCAGACTGAGATTACGGTACTTCCTACACTGGTGGCTGGTCATCGGCAACAGATCTCCACAATTATTTTGAGGTATTTTTCAATTTAAGATTGTGTAACTTGTAGAACACGTACCGTTATGTGTGATATATACCGTGACCATATTTCTAGAAGCGAAATCGGGGACAGATTAAAAAGTCGTTGGAACATTTTGAAAATAATGATTTTTCAAAAAAAAAAAAAAAAAATATAAAAATTTCAATTTCTTTATTTTTATTTCAAGATTTAAACGATTTTATGTGAGGAAGAAAGCGGTTTTATAATGTTAATAACTTCTAAAAAAATATTTTTTTCAATCAAAATCGTGAGAGCTGTTATAATTTTATTTTGAATGATTTTGAAAATGTACAATCTTTAATTAAACTTTTAACATGTCCTCAAAAGTTTTGAAATTTACCTGGGTTCTATACTCTTCCATTTTGAAAACTAAAGCCTAGTCTAGAGGCGAACCAAAAATTTTCGTATAAAACCAGCACAACAAAGTGGTAAAAGAAAATTTTCAAATTCAATAATTTGTCACTAACATTTATTTGCCCAGGTAATTTTTTCTTGCTCCAAAAGAGTTTTTTGACTATTAATACAGTCAAATAAGGAGAAAAAAGGGGTTAATCTCGGAATGAATGTTAGTAGACATATTTTTTGCTCAATATCTCCCTTTTGCCATTCTATAACATATCTCAAAAGTCTAGAAAAATCTCATGTCCGTTTGTCGCGATTTCAAGGTTAAATCGCGAAATGGAGATTTTCAAAATTAGCAAAAATAGGCTATGGTATTATATACACATATGATACATGATTTCAAGGTATTTTTTAATGCTGATTCCAAAAAATCTAAAATCAAGACAATCTGACGTCTCTGTTATACCTGTTTTTCATCTGTCAACTCATATTATTATAACAGCTGCAAACTTACTGCCGAAAAACCCTTAAAAGTTATGGTAGATGAACCAAATTTTGCATGAAAATTTTAGAATCCATCATTATTAAAAATCAAAACAATCCATTACAAAAAATATATATACCTACGAAATAATGGTATTTTTTTATGGAGGGGCAAATTTTAGGATATGCACTAAAGAAGATTGTTGTTCATCTTAGGAATAAGTGCTAATAGGCTAATTTTTTCATTTTAATCTTTGTTTGGATATTCTTTAACTACCCTCAAAAATCTCATGTCCGCAAGTCCTAATTTTCTTGGTTTGAAGATAAGGTGCAGTTTTTAAAAAATTGAAAAACTACACTTCAGATATTTGTGTCAGATCAACATGAATAAGGTGCATTACTTTTCAGGGATGGTCAGGTTGACTTGTTTGTGAGTTTTGTTGGAATAAGTGTTAAAAAATACCTTTAAATCATGTCGCTTATGTTGGTATACATATAAAAATTTAAACTTTTCTTATTAATTTTTTAAAATCTGCACCTTATTTTATATCAAATAAAAATGATACTGAACTTTGCAGACAATTTGTCTGCTGAGGTTTAGACAGCCACCAAAGTCGCAAAACTCGTCTGATTTTGAAAAATTAAACGGCATTCGCTTCGTTAAATAAAAATCTAGGGGCGATATTTTTTAGTTTTTTTTTTATTTGTCTTAACAAAAAAGTTATGGCCAAAAAACGAAAAAAACACCAAAAAATGCATTTAAAAATTTTTGGACTTTCGTCACCACTGTAATTAATAATGGACCCATTTTCATAAAATAAACGTTATTCGCTTCGTTAAATAAAAATTTAGGGGCGATATTTTTTAGTTTTTTTTTTTTATTTGTCTTAACAAAAAAGTTATGGCCAAAAAACGAAAAAAACACCAAAAAATTCATTTAAAAATTTTTGGACTTTCGGCACCACTGTAATAATGGACCCATTTTCATAAAATAAACGTTATTCGCTTCGTTAAATAAAAATCTAGGGGCGATATTTTTTAGTTTTTTTTTATTTGTCTTAACAAAAAAGTTATGGCCAAAAAACGCACAAAAACACCAAAAAATTCATTTAAAAATTTTTGGACTTTCGTCACCACTGTAATAATTGACCCATTTTCATAAAATAAACGCCATTCACTTCGTTTAATAAAAATCTAGGGGCGATATATTTTTCAAAATCAGGCGAGTTTTGCGACTTTGGTGGCTGTCCAAACCTCAGCAGACAAATTGTCTGCAAAGTTCAGAATCATAAATAAAAGGTTATGTTATCAGCATGCGTATTAAAGTTAAATCAAATTTGTAGGTGCACCAGATCAAAAGATATAACGTGTGTAGAAAAAGAACATCTTTTTACCGTTATATCAGAATTTTGAATATAAAATTAACTATTGAAATTTTGTACATTTATAGTTTATTTAATTACCTATCTGCAGTACAAATTTCATCCATCTATCTATTAAAACAAAAAAGTTATAACAAGTTGAATGTTCGTGTCGCGTTTTCGTTTCATCTTGTTTCAAATCACTACGATACTAAAGAAGTTTTCACTTCAAAAATGCTTTTACTGAAGGTCAGAGATAAAAGACAATTCTAGAGTATTTTCAGTTAGACCATTATTAAAACTAATGTAAACATAAGCAGTCAATGGGAAAATTCTATCATTTTGAAAAAAAAAAAAACTAACAACAGGAAGGCCTTGATAATGGCAGAATGCAAATTTAATTTGTAATACCGCTATAAGTACTGTAATTCAATTCAAATTTTTTCCAACCTTTTTATAATTTGAAACCTCAATTAAGAAAAACATTTTCGTCCCCTACGAAAAAAAAAGGAAATTAATTAAAAAAATCCTTTCTTAATTAAAAGAGAATCCATTTCTCACATTCTGCAAAATGTAAATATATTTACTTAGAACCTACTTTGCTAACATCTTCTTTATCCCATTTTGCAAAAATAAATTAGCACTCTCTCAAGTAGGTCTGCGTATATAAAATAGTAACCGCACAAAACTAAGATCATTTCAAAATCATTATCCACTCAAGTTCTTAATTGAAAGCTTTACTTCAAAACGAAGCCGAAAGAGAAACTCAAGTGCGTTTTATATAAAACAAAAAATAAAGACTCTATTCCCTCTGAAACAGTTTCATAGTATCCAGAAACAAAGTGCGTCCCTCTTCACAATTCTTTCCTCCTCCCAAACTACACATATCAAGTATAAAGAGAAAGTTAAAAGACTTAGGCATATATATTAACTCTGATGATGGAGTCCTTTTTGCACCCCCCAGAACATTGTACAATTCCACACAGAAAGACTTTTGTATTCAACAGTTTAGCATTGCATTTTCAGCTCATTTAAGTGGCGATGCACTCTCGCAGCCAAAGGATGCTTCTAGAGACCATATTCTTACTGTGCATTCAAATGTATATACAGAAACTTGCAAAGAGACTATAAGTAATGCGCTCATTATATACTCCTACTTTTCTATCCATTCCCGAAGCCTCAAAAACCACTACCACACAAACATTTACAAAGGACTCTCACGCTAATGCCGACGGTTAATTTATTTAAATAAATGCGAACATTTAAAAGTGCTTTTTGCATTTTTATTATAATTTTTTTTTTCAACTTGTAGTGCATTTTATGTTTTGAATTATGGTCTTGAAGTCAGCACAAGCAAATGTCGAGTCCTCTTTTGCGTCTTTTGTTATAAACGAAGACGGGGGAAAAAAAAGAGTCTTTCACACTGCATCTTCTTAGGTTAGTTTCTTCATCTTCAACACTCAAAAAAAAATACTACCGAGATCATGACAGCGTGAATTCCGACATAAGAAAGATAGTATTTGAGTGTAAATACGATACGTCTATTATATATCGTTTGATATTCACATTAAGCAACATAAAAAAAACTTGAGAAAATGTTACGTATACACCCCAGTGAACACATTATTTAGCAGATAGCTGTATTACCTTTATGGTTTTTATTTAAATTTTCAAGCTTTTGGTAAATATATCGTATTTAGTCTAAGTTAAAATTGCCCATAGACCACGTAATTTAAAAACTAACAAAAAATTTTCTCAGTGTATTTACTACCCATTTTTTTTTTTTTTTTATTTTTTTTTTTTTTATATCTCTAGTGAATGTCTTGTTTTATCTTCTGGGAAATTATGCGAATATTTAATACATCCCGAGGCAGGTTCGCGAGTCGTTTGTTTCTAGTAATGGTCTTGGGCATTTGTGTGGTGTAATTTTAAGATGTGAATTAAGTTAGGACTCAAAGGAAATAGAAGATTTAAAAAAAAAGGGTTTCTTGGCTCTATTTGAGTTTTTTTTTTGTCTGGTCAGAAATTAAGGTCTTTCCTTTTGTAGAAGACACTTTAATTTCCACCTTATAACTGGTACTTTACTCGAAGCCATGTATAGTTGGGGTAGTGATTTTGAACGGAAGCATTTTTGCGCTTCTAAAAGCCTTTCTTTATAGGTTAAATCCATTATCGTAGAAAAACCAAATAGTCATGATTAGATAATGGAAGTTTGTATAGGAAGCTAAATAATGAATTTTAAATGAGAATCTAAAAAAAAAATATTTAAACATCAAACAAAATTATGATTCATTGCTAAGGTAGATAATTGATGGGATAAATGGAATCAATGCTCTTTTACTTAGGAAAAAGCTTTTAGATAAGACTATTTTAAGAACATATAATAATTTTATAAAATTAATCAAGTTTTTTTATGAAAATCTTTTTGATCATCATAATTTGACTCTTAATAAAAACACTTTCAAAGGGTTAACGATGTTTTAACAAAATAAGCTCCTTTTTTTAATCAACTTCACATCATAGTGGTCAAAATTCTCTAAGTGCCGAGATTTGTATTTCAAAATTCTGTTATAATCCATAATTGTGTAAACTCTAAAATTCAAAAATAATTTTTGCACAGAATTTTTCCAGGGTTTTGAAAAAAAACCGGTTAAAAATTCAAAAAGCTTTTTAAATGCAGAACTCTGAATTGACAGACAGAACAGATTGAAACATTTCGTTAAGTGTGAGATTAAAACACCCTTTTCTGCAAAATAATAAAATTTCCTAAAATTAAAAAAAATTTTTAACATTTAAAAGAAAACTAATCTTTTAAAATTGTTTTTATTAATACCTGAAAAAAAATGTAAAATACGTCCTTCAAAGGCAAAATAACAACATCTTAAGTGAATTTGAGCTTCCAAAAAAGGTATATATTTCTTTTATTAGTTTCTAAGATGGTTAAAAAAAAACACAACAAATTAAATTTAGTTAGAGTCGTTTTTTTGTAATTCATCTTTTATAAATAATTTTTTTAAATACATAGATGTTGTCATCTTGTAGAAACTGTTAGTTAACACTAAAAACAAATTTAATTTTGCAAAATTTGGTTTTGATTTGTATTAAACCAAAATAAATGCTTTTGCATAAACAAATTCGTTATAAAATTGATAATACAGTAAAATAAGGAGAAAAAAGGGGTAAATCTCGGAATGAATGTTAGTAGAAATTTTTCTTGCTCAATATCTTCCTTTTGCCATTCTATAACATATCTCAAAAGTCTAGAAAAATCTCATGTCCGCTTGTCGCGATTTCAAGGTCAAATCGCGAAAAGGAGATTTTCAAAATTAGCAAAAATAGGCTATGGTATTATATACACATATGATACATGATTTCAAGGTATTTTTTAATGCTGATTCCAAAAAATCTAAAATCAAGACAATCTGACGTCTCTGGAAAAAGTTATACATGTTTTTCATCTGTCAACTCATATTATTATAACAGTTGCAAACTTACTGCCGAAAAACCCTTAAAAGTTATGGTAGATGAACCAAATTTTGCATGAAGATTTTAGAATCCATCATTATTAAAAATCAAAACAATCCATTACAAAAAATATATATACCTATGAAATAATGGTATTTTTTGATGGAGGGGCAAATTTTAGGATATGCACTATAGAAGATTCTTGTTCATCTTAGGAATAAGTGCTAATGGGCTAATTTTTTCATTTTAATCTTTGTTTGGATATTCTTTAACTACCCTCAAAAATCTAAAAAAATCTCATGTCCGCAGGTCCTAATATTCTTGGTTTGAAGATAAGGTGCAGATTTGAAAAAATTGAAAAACTACTCTTCAGATATTTGTGTCAGATCAACATGAATAAGGTACATTACTTTTCAGAGATGGTCATATTGATTTGTTTGTGGGTTTTGTTGGAATCAGCGTTAAAAAATACCTTGAAATGATATGGGTTATGTTGGTATACATATAAGAATCTAAGGTTTTCTTATTATTTTTTTTAAATCTGCACCTAACTTAGTTTAACCTGGAAAATTAGAACTTGCGGACATGAGATTTTTTTAGATTTTTGACATAAGTTATAGAATATCCAAACAAAGATAGAAACAAAAAAATTAGCCTATTAGCACTAATTCCAAGATTGTACCAGGATGTTTTTTAGTGCACATACCCAAATTTCCCCTTTTCTCAAAAAATACCATTTTGTCATAGATATAAATGTTTTTTTGCATTGCATTGTTTTGATTCTTAATGATAATGGATATGAAAACCCTCATGCAAAATATGATTCCGCTACCATTACTTTTAAGGGTTTTTCGGTAGTAAGTTAGCAACTGTTATAATAATATGGGTTGAAAGATGAAAAACAGGTATAACTTTTTTCAGAGACGTCAGATTGCCTTGATTTTAGATTTTTTGGAATCAGCATTAAAAAATACCTTGAAATCATGTATCATATGTGTATATAATACCATAGCCTATTTTTGCTAATTTTGAAAATCTCCTTTTCGCGATTTGACCTTGAAATCGCGACAAGCGGACATGAGATTTTTCTAGACTTTTGAGATATGTTATAGAATGGCAAAAGGAAGATATTGAGCAAAAAAAATTTCTACTAACATTCATTCCGAGGTTAAACCCTTATTTGACTGGATTATGAATATTTTTTAGAAAATCGTTTCTGATTTTTCGAATTGATTTATTCAATTGCAACGATACAATAAAATACAAAATCACTTATATAGCTTTAATGTACATACATATACATATATGTGTAATAACAAAAAAAAAATGAAAAAAAAATTATTTTTCGATTTAAAAAAAATTACCTATTTTTTTTGTTTTCCAAAAACGGGCATTGAATTTGAATGTATGTTCAAACTCAATAAGTCAATAAGCTATCGGGTTATTCATCATCATACAACCGATTATTTTATGCTAGTTTTCGGTTACCTAAGGAGGTTTAAGCTGGTTCTTTTATTATAATCGCGATATCTACTATTACCACTGTTTGTTTTAGTTCGAAGTTTCTTTTCGTTGGATATTCGAGCTCCTAATTTATCCGCGGAAATATTTTGGTCAGAGTATGGACGTTCATGTCTTGGATGGATGCTTGATGAAAGCTTCCAGATTTCTGGTGTGGATCGTTAACACAAAAATAACTATGAGCCATATTACGAATTGTTTGAATTAATAAATCGTTATCTGACATTCCTGTGCTCACAAACTAAGCCGTTAATATGTCTTCTTTTGCGAATTGGGTATTGATATTAACGATCTCAATTTTTAGATTTTTTTTTTGGAAAGTCTCCGTAGACTTAAGCCAAGAGGTAAAATTCTTCTTTTCTTTAATTTCTTCAGTTGGAGTCTGACAATAGGTATAGAGCTTTTGTATCGCAAAATTGATTTGATGTTTGTATGTTCTTCTGTAATACAATACAAATATAAGTAAGTTTTATCGCTAAGCATTACCAATTCGTAATTTAATAATTTGTTAATTATTTTTATGAAATTTTTTTTTAACATAAATAATTGTTATTTATTTTTATAATTAAATTTTACTATTGTTGTTTTAGTTTTTATTCTAAAAAGAGTACTATATCTCTGTTTGATGAATATAAATAAATAAAAAAAAAAATAACTATTACATTTTACAAAAAGCTTTCATAACTTTAAATCTTTTTCAGCTTTTTTATGCAAAGCTGCTTAATAATTTTACTGAAATCGAAATCGATAAAAAGAAAAAAAAAAAAAGGCATCATGCCATCAGCCATATCTGAATCGTTTATTTCAGAAACAGCATAAGTCCATAAGCACTAACTTTTCAAAAGCAACAAAAAACTGTTTTTTATGTTAAAACTCCACAACACTTCAAATTTAGAGTATGCCGAGTTATAATCTAGCTACAGACGCATTTAAAAACCTTAAAATATTAACTTTTTTTCAAGTCTTAGCGGGTTTTTAAGCCTTTAAAGTCACTGGACTTATGTCGTTTCTGCTCAAAACGAATTTTTTTTGGTAAAACTTTTGTTTTTATTTAGCTATAGCTTTCGAACCTAGCTTTCAATTTTAATAAATAAAATAGCAGTAGATAGAGTAAATCTTTTTACAAATGTATATTTATATATATTTATGATTTTTGCCAAAATAACTTAAAACTGGTAAAATGTCATATAATTCAAGAGTTAAAAATGATGCCACCGCGAGAAATCTATCTATAACTTTTGAACCCTGAGTTTAATTTTAATGAATTTAATAGATATAGATAGAGTAATTCCTTACCTTTTTATAGATGTATAACAAAAGGGGGTGCGTGTCAAGATTGCTGCCAAAATATTACATGTATTTAACAGTAAAAAATGTTGTCACCGGGTGAAATCTTTCCATACATTTTAAACCATTTCCTTTCAGTTTTTCGTATTTTGGGGGGTCTGACATACTAAATTTTTTCCAGAAGATAAATAACTATATATAAATGAGAAATTTCCAAAAAAAAAAAAATTTGGGAAAAATGGACTTATGCTGTTTCTGAAATAAACGATTCATCTAACTTTCTTATTCATATAATATTAACCACATTCATAAATATTTACTACAACTTACAACCATTTAAAAGGAATAAATGTACATCAACACTTGAATATGGTTTAAAATTGTACTTGCTCACAAACAAGGTACCTCATAAAATTCCAGTGACAAGATTATAAATCTTAAATTCTAGTGTTAAGGCTCACCTATAACAAATAGTTATTATCCCCTCAAAATCTACTACCTACTTCTTCTTCTTTACACATAAACTTAATCTTTCGACACCACAAACAAGCAGTAGTAAGTAGTAAGTAGCATGAATCAACAATACTACAAGCTTTTCATATATCCTTGAACAGAACACTCTCTGTCTTTTGCTTGTAATATGGTAAAACATTTTCTATAAAAATCTACAAAAATGTTGTTAAACTTCTTATACTCTTTCTCTCTGCATGGCTCTACGATTATGACACAAATAATAGTATGTACTTCTACATGTTCTGATCCTGGATGCAACATCAAAATAATAAAATTTAAAAAAATAAAATAAGTAGGTACCCTTCTTTTCAACACCCAAGACCCGCCGCGCTGCGCTATCGAAAACGTATTGACTATAAACACCAAGTCGCCCCATTGTGTTGCCGGGCTAAGTGATAAAAATTGCATAAGCAAATTATGGTTCTTGTGTCTTGCCGCATCCAATCCTGCCAAATGCTTCCTTCAGTCAGTGGCAGCGTGGTGGTGCACCATCACATCATCATCATCATCATCATCATCATCGTTTCCGCCACGATGATGTCGATGGCGTCTTTCCTGTATGCAACCATCACCTCGAATATGTATGAACATCAGCATAACCCAACATTTATATTACTCGAGTTCTTTGTCGCGCTGCGCTGCTTCCAAGGTTGCTATTTAACAGTACATCACTCTTATAAGGAAACACCTTTATAGGATGATTATAGGAGCGTTTTTTACAGCACTTATCTTCAATTAAATGAAAGAAGAATTTTTGTTTTTTTGAAATTTCAAATAAACGGGTTCTACTGTAAATATTTTGCAACATAAAAAGGGCCAACTTAAATAAAAAAAAACACACCAAAGTGTGTTGCTGACGCAAGAAAGAAAGAAAGAAAGACACAATGCATCGCATTTTATTAATTTTACGATAACGACCACATTATTGAAATCAATTTCGATGCATGCGATGGCACCCATTCTTCCCTCGTAGTGGGGGCGTCACTGTCAATTTGTATAACCCGGTCGTCGTCGCTTGGTCGTATGTATACTTAACCCATAGACCGGAAGAACATTGTAAGGAATGGCATTCGGAAGGGTGAATGCTGCTGATGATTGGTGTGGAGAGAAAGTAGTTCAACATTTCATTTAAAATAGGGGGGTTTCAAGCCCCCCCTTAAAACCCTTTCCCTGCCTATATGTTGTCGTCCTCGCTTTTAGTATCTACTCTATATATTCAAATAGGATGTGCCAGCGGAAATGAATCCAGTTAAAAAATTTATGTAAAATCGATTACCGATGGAGAACGCCAGCCATCCTGACCGAGGCTGCAGCAACGGATTTTACACTTTCAACTTCCTCCGTATATGAACTGAAGCGAACCATATAGCGAGCCGAAAGCGGAGGACTATAATAAAACGACACGTTATACACCATCCACTTCCGTGTTCATTCGACAGTTAAAAGAAAAATGAATAAAAAATGGTTGATAAGTAAAGTATGCTAGTGTAAGTGTGAGTTATTTTATTTTATGTAGTTGTAGGTGGCTTTACTCATGGGAGGGAATATTCGAAATTCGGGACATTATTTTAGACTTCGTTCATAAAGATCTTTCGACTCAATTTTTATGGACTTGTATTTTTGACTAAGTACCACTGGGAAACTTTTGTAAGAAATAAGAACTTTCTTCTGTTTTATTGGAATAGAAGCGAACTTTTATGATAAATGGAAATAGTTGACCTTGAAGGTCTAGGAAATTTCGGTTGCGTTCAATTAATACCACTCATTTGTGGAATATTTATTTTTTTTTTGAACAAAGGTAATCGAGAAAAATTTTAATCTTCTTCTTCTTCTTCTTCTTCTTCTTCTTCTTCTTCTTCTTCTTCTTCTTCTTCTTCTTCTTCTTCTTCTTCTTCTTCTTCTTCTTCTTCTTCTTCTTCTTCTTCTTCTTCTTCTTCTTCTTCTTCTTCTTCTTCTTCTTCTTCTTCTTCTTCTTCTTCTTCTTCTTCTTCTTCTTCTTCTTCTTCTCCTCTTCTTCTCTCCACAATAGACATCTTTTTTGACACTAATAGAAACACTCTTTATTCAGCAAAAAGTCAGTAACTTTTAAAACATTCCCGAAATAACTACAATAACCAAAACCTTTTTAAAGTTTATGCATTGGACTGTGTGTCTAGCCTTTAACTATACCAGAATAAATTCCTATAAAAACAATTCCAAAAATTGCTTTGCGGTTGGTCCGCAAAGACACAATCGGTTAACAGCATTTGCTTTTGCTTGTTGCAAAAGGGCTTTTGTATCACTTTTCATGCTTCACCTAACTCCTAATTAAGTTTGCGCTTAGATAAAACTTTTAAGCATCCAAAAAGTTACACTTTGTGCGAGAAAAGTTTTCGCAGGATATAATATAATCGACTCTCTCTCTCTCAGTTGGTGGTAAAGGAAAAGGCACCCATAGACTATAGAGAACTATTTATGTATACTTACCCCTGTACATGTTTTAGAAGGTTTTATAGTAGAAGAAGGCAAGTGAACAATGATATTGAAATTGATACACCATTGCTGATGTGCTCTGTTGGAGCATATACACTTCACCCTAATACAAGAAGTGTTTAGTTGAATCAAAAGTTCGGAAACATTTGTTTCGTGATAGGTAGCTAAAAAAGGAGAAGGGCTAAAGTGTACAAGACTACTTAAGGTAAAGTTACTTTAAATGGTAAACTAAAGTGTACCTTAAAGGAATTGGTTGCAAGGAAAATACATGTGTTTTTCACTTAATAGATATAGAAATGCTTGAAAAAAGAAGAAAACCGAACAGAGCAACTTTTTTTGCTATTATGACGAAAATCATTTAAATTGTTAGAATTCAAAATTTTTTTAAAAATCCAAAACTTATTTTTTTCGAAATTTAATTTTTGGCTTATATTTAAAGTATATAAATGCTTTTGTATAAAAAATTTCGTTGAAATACAATAAGCAGTTTTGCAGAAAATCTGATTTAAAAAAAGCGGTCCTATGACAGGTACCGTTAATAATGATTTTCAAAAAAAAAATTTTTCTTCAAAAGATAGACCTTGTTTAAAAACTAACATTTGAATTTTTTTAACAAAATCGTTTTAGCCGTTTTCTTGAAATTAAACTTTTCCGAAATTTTTGTATGACAGGTAGGTACCGTTATTTTTTGGTCCAAAAAAATTAATTCCAAAAACCCCTCTGGAGAGTCTCCAAAAACTGCTACATAGCAAGTTTGAAGTCAATCGACAGACAGACAGACAGACAGATAGACGGACTTCCGGGACCCACTTTTTTGGCATTCTCTATCATCGTAATGTCATGGAAAAATGTTATCTCAACTTTTTTTTTTGTACGAATACATAACTTGATATAAAGTACCCACCTATATCGCAAGTAAAAAACATTTTTGTTGAGTTTTACAAAAACGCTCCTCAATTTTGCACCAATTCACATTCAACAAACCTTCATCGGTGATTGAAAACTTTTAGTTTTTCTACCATTTAAGGAAATACTTTTTTTTATATTTTTTTTTACCTAAGACCACATCTGTTATATTTTCGTTAGATTAATGAGGATGTCATTGAAGGAAACTAAACAAAAAAAAAAGAATTGTTTCTATCTTAACCCAAAAAAAAATAACATAAGGGCACTGCTGTGGTTTTTTAAAAATTGAATTGTTTCGGCGCGACAATGACCGACTTTATGAAAACTAAAGAGGCAAACCAAGTAAAAAGACAAAAATACGAAAAGAAAAAAAAAATTTCATCATAAAATGCGAAGGCTACTGTCAAAAAATATTTTCAAAAAGTTATTTTACCCATTTCAGTGAAATAATCCTACCAAAAAAAAGGATCCCGGAACTATTTCATCCCCACACACAAAATAAAAAAAAAAAAACTATCAAAAACTTTATTATGAAATTCTGTGCAATTGCCATTGACAGGAAACTAACCCCAGATGGTTTCATATTTCACTTTCTTTCCTGTTTTTTTTTTTTTTTTTTTCTTTAATGTAATTCCTTTTTGGGGTAGTAAGTAACCATTTTGTGTATTCTGTAAAGTGTCGTGGAAAAACCAAACTATAAGTACTAATTTTTTGTCATTTTAACATCTGTTCGGTATTATTATCCAGTGATATCTGGAAATGAAGGACTTATGAATTTTCGCGTTGAACAAGAGGATATCATGCTTTTGAAAGTACGATTGAACAATATTTAAGCTCTTCAAAAAAAATAATACTCTGATAAGTATGTTTTTGTGAAAGCAGTTTTTTGGGGAACATTTTGAAATCGTTTATTCGCAAAAAGAAGCATTTATAGGAGTTGTCTTTTTTAATTTCAAGTTATTTCTTGTTGAATTAGAAATTCATTTTAGCACGAATTATATAATACCTATATATAATGATAATAAGATTTTTCTGACGAAAATTCTTACCTATTAGTGAAATCATATGAATAAAAGCTAAAAAAAAATATACATTGGGGTCGACATTCCGATTTTTCAATTACCGTATTCTACAAGGTGATTCAGGAGGAATGTGCCAGTGTCAAAAAGCTAGAGCGTGTAGGTTGAGTCAGGACAAGAAAATTAAAATGCACTACTGGGTCGCACGAACTTGCTAGAGTTCAAGTTGCTTAAATTTTTAAGACTTTTTATAAGTACAAAAAAAAAAACGTAAAATTCGTTTTACAAAAAAAAAAAAAAATAAAACAAAATCTGAAATCAAATTGCCCTCCAAAACAAGTATGCAGTTTTGATTGATATATAAAAATGCATTTTTAGAAAAAATCGTTAGATCCGTTTTTTAAAACTAATTTTGTATAAATAATAATTTTTTGGAAAAAAAAGTTTTAAAATAAAATTGGTATGCAATTTTGTAGAAATCACTAATCAGCATCTAAAACCAGAATTTAAAAAAAAATCCAATGTCATGTTTTCGAAAATTTGATTTTTCAAAAAAAAAAAAAAAAAACCGTTCTATGGCAGGTACCGTTAATAATTATTAACTTTAGCAAGAAGAAAATACGTGAGTAGGTACCTACTCCAAGACAAAAATTCGTCTACTAGCTATAAGCGTAAAATTAAAAAAAAACCCTTCTTAGACTATTCTTTGTGCCAAAATAAAATAAAATGTGGTAAAAACAGCAACAAGTTAGATTATACATAGTCCGGTCAAATTAGACTAAAATAAGGGGGTCAGGTTGCATTAATTCCCAGCAAGCTAAAAATTGGTAGGATTGTTGGAAACACCATCATAAATTAAATCTAAAAAGTCCTCATCGATCCGAGGTCTGGAAAAAAATGTACGGGGGGTCAAAGGTCACAAAAATTGGTTTTTCACGATTTTCAGCAAAACGATAAGTTTTATCAAAAAATTTTCAATGCAAGAATTGTAGAGCAGATTATTATATATAAAAAGTGTCATGACACTTTTTTTCCTAAGACCTGCCGTTTCTTAGGTATAACGATTCAAAAAGTTGAAGTTGAGTTGTAATCGTCATAATCAGGCCTATTCTGAAAAAAAAACTCTTAACTGAAAAGTTCCTGAAATTTCATTATTTTTTTAGCTTGAATTTCGTTCTTCAATGGTTAAGAGTATGGGGAAAGCAAAAAAAAAATTTTAATTTTCGCCATTTTTCCGAATGGGGGCCCTTCTCCCGAAACCATTTCCCTGGGAATTTTTGTTTAGAATATGTCTGAATATATACAGGGTGTGCAATAGAGAATGGACAACCCTAAAACGGCTGATAGCTAGAATTATGACTGTTCTAAAAACAGATAGAAAAATGTTCTATCGCAACCAGTTCATAAAATATTGGCTTTTTTTCGTTCAGTGTATTTTAAATTTTATCATCTTATGTTTTCGTTCACTACAACCACGAATGAATGAATTTTATTTATTTCTTTTTTTTATAATTTTCTACAATAATTGTATGAGTACAAAAACGCTTTAAAAACTGCATAGCTATTGCACATTTTCGTAAAAAAAAATTTGAAATCTGTTTTTTGATGTAAAATGTAAAAAAAGTATTTTATGAAAAATTTTAAACACATGTGGTATAAATCTATGGAGACCTAAGTGGCCAACTTTCTTAAAAATATTCCCCTTAGACGAGAATATTTTTTGAGCAATTTCAATTTTACTTAAATCGGTGACAAGTACCGTTATTTTCGGTCCAAGAAATTAATTCCAAAAATCCCTCTGAAGAGTCTCCAAATAACTCTACATACCAAGTTTGACATTAATCGGTCTAACCATTTTGTCTATAGTACCTACCTATATGGCAAGTAAAAATCGTATGGGTGGGGAGGGGTTTCTATTCAATGCCTCAATGCACTTTTGAACCCAAAAATGATAATATTGAACTTTATTGTGCATTTTTAACACTTTTGTTACAACGCCAATGCACTTTTGGACCCACAAAGAGGCAAACTTTATTGAGTTTGGCAAAAATATGCAATTTTGTTAAGTTTCACAAAACCTCCATAAAATTTGTATGGTTTTGTTTAGTTTTGAATAAACAATTTGAAAAAACGATCTTAAATTATTTTTTTTTCAATAAATTTGTTGCTTTTTATAGTATTTTTTTTTTTTGTTATTTTGTGCGCCTGGCAATGCCAAAAATTTGTATACCAATTTCATATTTTAAATTTTTGGCGTTTGTTGAATTGCTGACGATGGAGCCATCATAAGTGAAGACCCGATATCCCTGCAACGAGCACTTGATGTATGGGTGGATGTTCTAGAAGGTAGTGGGTACCGCATAAGCGCGAAAAAGACAGAATACCTATGCTGCCCATTTTCTGATCCACACAGGCCTATTCCTGACATTTATTTGAATGGTGTAGTGCTTCCCAAGTGTGAAAAGTTTAAATATCTGGGGTCTATGATAAATAACGAAGGTACTTGTGATGACGATATCAATCATCGCGTAAGCGTAGGGTGGATGAAGTGGCGGGAAAATTCTGCTATCTTCTGTGATCGAAAAATGCCCCCTAAGCTGAAAGGAAGGCTCTACACCGCAGTTGTGCGTCCAGCACTCACATCACATACGGTTCACAATGTTGGACAATGTACAAAAAGTATGAGAGTAAGTTAACGGCAGCTGAGATGAAGATGCTTCGCATGACAGCAGGAGTAACAAAGCTTGATAGAATTAGAAGTACGAAGATCCGAGGAAGCCTTCATGTTAAAAATACCATCTCCCAAAAAATTGAACACGACCGACTCAGTTGGTATTGCCATGTTCAAAGGAGAGATCCTGAGAACCCCGTCAAAAAAGCAATATCATATAACGTTCCAACACGAAATAAAAAGAAAGGTAGGCCTAAAAACTCCTGGTACAAGCAAATGCAAAAACACCAGCATTCAGTTGGCCTCAGAAACGGAACAATACAAAACCGGGAGGCTTGCCGCCGATTTCTGAGGTCAACCCGGCGAACCCCACAGGCGGATCACTAGTGTGAAGCAGTAACGTGGGAAGGTTATGATCCCCTCGACATCGAGATCATAACAGCGCGCTCTGCAGCGCCGAGAAAAAAAAAAAAAAAAAAAAAGAAAAAAAAAAGGAAGAAGAAGTTGAATTGCAAACTAAACCACCGAAGCGATTTACTTCAAACTGAATAGTTAAGACTTTTTGGACTCGACTGGAAATAGCTTTTTTTCTCAAAAACGGCTTTAACGATTTTGATTTAAAAAATGCATGTAATGCGACGGGCAGGGTCGTAGTTTTAAAATTAAAAATGCATGCGTTATTTGCCATAGGACCGTTTTCTTGATTTCTTCACTTTATCATAAACGAGTTAACCGATTTAATCCAAAATTTTTATACAAAAATCTTTTTGAAGCCTCAATATTAGAATAAAGAAAAATTTTCAAAATAAATATTTTTGGATTATGTATTTGAAAAAGTGTCAATTTTTTTTTTTTTTTTTGAAAAATCATTTTATTTAATTTTAATTTTTTTTATTTTAAAATTTCTTAAACATTTGTTTAGTAAATTTTTAAAAACCTTTAATATTCAAGCAACCTTAAACATCCTTAGATTTGTTTTTGAGGGACCAGTGAGTTAAAGCATATACGCAACCAATGTCCTTTACTTATCCAAATCTTAAGAGCTAAAAATCCGCAAGTGCTTAAATAACACCCTTCAACAACTTTGCCATAAGCTTGACTACAACCATCTTGGCAAAAATTTCCATAAACATAATATTCCCATATAATGGGTCAAGCACCCTAGACTGATGATGAGAAGATATCCTTACACGCATAGTTGGCTAATTTGCGTACATATAAGCATACGATTGCTATGATTCTCCTGCTAACGACATCCATGAATATAACGATTTGTCGGCAACAGCAACGCAAGAATTAGTATGGAATATGCCTTATCTCTCCAAACGTATCATGTTCACGGTGTGCGCATTAAAATTAATTCCCGCCGCACTACTCGCGATAGACAATTTCCAAATGGAAATCCATAAAGCATCACACAATGGGGCCAATATAAGTGCGCGAGTACCTCTCTTCACCGATAGAGTGCGATGGTGATGGTAATATGGTAGCATAACTCCTTATGGGTTAAAAGGAACTTGATTTTGACATATTATGCGTCCTTACTCCTCCGCCACTTGAGTTGCACTGGGAAATTTAGTTCAATGCTGTTTGTGCAGTTTATTATCCTTTTTGCTCATAATGTTATAGCGAAACAAGCAGGCACTAGGCAACAGCAGATATATAACATTGAAATCCTTTCTATTGGCATCAACAACAAGGACTTGGGATCGTTGTACGTCTAACTCTGATTTTGCATAATCCTTCTCATACATCATATGACATCGGCATCGTATAGTTTCGTCCTTACTATCAATATCGTAGGAGGAACGAGTAAGGGCCTACACAAAATTAGCAAAAGCTCAAGAGGTAAGCCATAGGTATCGGTATCGGTATACAATATTCGTATAGTAAAAGGGAACATCATTTGTATTTCTGTATCGGTATTTGTGTTTAATGGATTCGGTAAATCCATCAGATATCGTTGATCTATGAACAACATCATTCTGAATTGAATGATATTTTGGTTAAATCGATGGATGAGAAGACACAGGCACACTGGGAATGACAACGACCGGAATCTAACATCCTTAGATGGATGCTTTTTCAACAGAAATGACAAGATTTGTTCGTCTGGTGATATGCAAAATATATATATATATATTAAGCGAACTAAGGATTCATTTCCTTGTTTGTAAGACTGCTTCTCTCTCACAATCAAACGAAAGGTATCAATTTCCTGCACAAATTTGGGCATCGCAAGTGTTGAAATCGATGCGATTGGTCTGACTGAAACTTTTTGCCTTTTTCTTTATCTCTTTTTTGGACAATGATGTTTCTCATAGTGATTGCAATTGGGACAAAAGACTATGATGTAACTAGTTTGTACGAATTGTGTGTGTGTGTATTCTTGAAGAATAAATAAGGAAATTTTACAAATTGTATGCAAAGATGAAAAGAGAATGAATGATATGAAATGCAGTTTTGGTTTAATTGTTTAGGTATCATTTAAGGTCAATAACTGGCAACTATACTTGGAATGTTATATTTTTTAAGAACTCAGTTTTAATAAATATTTTCATAGAAATAATTATTAATAGGTAATTTAAAAATTATTTTTCTTCGAAAAATCTATGTTTAGAGGAAAGAGTATGCAAACTTGATGATGATTTGAGACAACATTTTTCTGGGAATTTTTGTTTTGTCAATCATCCCAGGCATGACATAAGTTAGGTATAATAAATAGTTCATTGAAGCTAGGTTTTTATCTTAAAAACATAAATGATGTAGTATCTAATAAAAAATGTATTTAAAAATTAATTTTTTTGGTATGAGATCACAGTGAACAAACCTATGCATTCAGCTAAAAAAAATTACAAATTTTTTTTCGAAGATTTTCGAAAATTATCCAAGGGGTACCCCTTGTCTAAAAATTCAGAATTTTCAAAAATTTTCTCCAAATCTATCAAATGAGACATTAAAAGAAAGAACTCTTTAGACTCCATTCATAACTGAAAACCAAGACTTTGTAGGAGTTCGGGTTGTTGAATTATTTGAAATCGAAATATTTTTTTTTTCATTCGGAAGTAGATATTTTCGGATCAAAGACCCGAAACAAGTTTTGGTTAAAAGATACTTTATCACAATGAACAGGCCTATGCATTCAGCTTAAAATATTACAATTTTTTTTTTCAAGATTTTCAAAAATTATCCAAGGGGTACCCCTTGTCCAAAAATTCGGAATTTTCAAAAATTCTCTACATCCATCGAATGAGACATCAAAAGAAAGGACTCTTTACACTCTATTGATAACTGAAAACCAAGAGTTTGTAGGAGTTCGGGTTGTTGAGTTATTTGCAATCGAAATATTTTTTTTTTCACTCGGAAGCAGATATTTTTGGATAAAAGACCCGAAACAAGTTTTTGTTAAAAGATACGTTATCACAATTAACAGGCCTATGCATTTAGCTAAAAATATTACAATCTTATTTTTTAAAGATTTTCGAAAATTATCCAAGGGGTACCCCTTGTCTAAAAATTCGGAATTTTCAAAAATGTTCTCCAAATTTATCAAATGAGACATCAAAAGAAAGGACTCTTTAGACTCCATTCATAACTGAAAACCAAGAGTTTGTAGGAGTTCGGGTTGTTGAATTATTTTTAATCGAAATATTTTTTTTTTCATTCGGAAGTAGATATTTTCGGATCAAAGACCTAAAACAAGTTTTGGGTAACAGATATAAGATCACAGTGAACAAGCCTATGCATTTAGCTAAAAAAATTACAAATTTTTTTTTCGAAGATTTTCGAAAATTATCCAAGGGGTACCCCTTGTCTAAAAATTCGGAATCTTCAAAAAATTTCTCCAAATCTATCAAATCAGACATCAAGAGAAAGGACTCTTTAGACTCCATTCATAACTGAAAACCAAGAGTTTGTAGGAGTTCGGGTTGTTGAATTATTTTTAATCGAAATATTTTTTTTTTCATTCGGAAGTAGATATTTTCGGATCAAAGACCCAAAACAAGTTTTAACTACCAGATATAAGATCACAGTGAACAGGCCTATGCATTCAGCTAAAAAAAATTACAATTTTTTTTTCGAAGATTTTCGAAAATTATCCAAGATGTACCCCTTGTCTAAGAATTCGGAATTTTTAAAAATTTTCTCCAAATCTATCAAATGAGACATAAAAAGAAAGGACTCTTTAGACTCCATTCATAACTGAAAACCAAGAGTTTGTAGGAGTTCGGGTTGTTAAATTATTTTTAATCGAAATATTTTTTTTTTTTTCATTCGGAAGTAGATATTTTCGGATCAAAGACCCGAAACAAGTTTTGGTTAACAGATATAAGATCACAGTGAACTGGCCAATGCATTCAGCTAAAAAAATTACAATGTTATTTTTCGAAGATTTTCGAAAATTATCCAAGAACCCCCTTGTCTAAAAATTCGGAATCTTCAAAAAATTTCTCCAAATCTATCAAATCAGACATCAAAAGAAAGGACTCTTTAGACTCCATTCATAACTGAAAACCAAGAGTTTGTAGGAGTTCGGGTTGTTGAATTATTTTTAATCGAAATATATTTTTTTTTTGCATTCGGAAGCAGATATTTTCGGATCAAAGACCCGAAACAAGTTTTGGTTAACAGATATAAGATCTCAGTGAACAGGCCTATGCATTCATCTAAAAAAATTAAATTTTTTTTTTTTCGAAGATTTTCGAAAATTATCCAAGGGGTACCCCTTGTCTAAAAATTCGGAATTTTCAAAAAATTTCTCCAAATCTATCAAATGAGACATCAAATGAAAATACTCTTTAGACTCCATTCATAACTTAAAACCAAGAGTTTGTAGGAGTTCGGGTTGTTGAATTATTTTTAATCGAAATATTTTTTTATTTCATTCGGAAGTAGATATTTTCGGATCAAAGACCCGAAACAAGTTTTGGTTTACAGATATAAGATCACAGTGAACTGGCCAATGCATTCAGCTAAAAAAATTACAATGTTATTTTTCGAAGATTTTCGAAAATTATCCAAGGGTTACCCCTTGTCTAAAAATTCGGAATCTTCAAAAAATTTCTCCAAATCTATCAAATCAGACATCAAAAGAAAGGACTCTTTAGACTCCATTCATAACTGAAAACCAAGAGTTTGTAGGAGTTCGGGTTGTTGAATTATTTTTAATCGAAATATATTTTTTTTTTTTGCATTCGGAAGCAGATATTTTCGGATCAAAGACCCGAAACAAGTTTTGGTTAACAGATATAAGATCTCAGTGAACAGGCCTATGCATTCAGCTAAAAAAATTAAATTTTTTTTTTTTCGAAGATTTTCGAAAATTATCCAAGGGGTAGGTACCCCTTGTCTAAAAATTCGGAATTTTCAAAAAATTTCTCCAAATCTATCAAATGAGACATCAAATGAAAATACTCTTTAGACTCCATTCATAACTAAAAACCAAGAGTTTGTAGGAGTTCGGGTTGTTGAATTATTTTTAATCGAAATATTTTTTTATTTCATTCGGAAGTAGATATTTTCGGATCAAAGACCCGAAACAAGTTTTGGTTTACAGATATAAGATCACAGTGAACAGGCCTATGCATTCAGCTAAAAAAAATTACAATTTTTTTTTTCGAAGATTTTCGAAAATTATCCAAGGGGTACCCCTTGTCTAAAAATTCAGAATTTTCAAAAATTTTCTCCAAATCTATCAAATGAGACATTAAAAGAAAGAACTCTTTAGACTCCATTCATAACTGAAAACCAAGACTTTGTAGGAGTTCGGGTTGTTGAATTATTTTTAATCGAAATATTTTTTTATTTCATTCGGAAGTAGATATTTTCGGATCAAAGACCCGAAACAAGTTTTGGTTTACAGATATAAGATCACAGTGAACTGGCCAATGCATTCAGCTAAAAAAATTACAATGTTATTTTTCGAAGATTTTCGAAAATTATCCAAGGGTTACCCCTTGTCTAAAAATTCGGAATCTTCAAAAAATTTCTCCAAATCTATCAAATCAGACATCAAAAGAAAGGACTCTTTAGACTCCATTCATAACTGAAAACCAAGAGTTTGTAGGAGTTCGGGTTGTTGAATTATTTTTAATCGAAATATATTTTTTTTTTTGCATTCGGAAGCAGATATTTTCGGATCAAAGACCCGAAACAAGTTTTGGTTAACAGATATAAGATCTCAGTGAACAGGCCTATGCATTCAGCTAAAAAAATTAAATTTTTTTTTTTTTTCGAAGATTTTCGAAAATTATCCAAGGGTTACCCCTTGTCTAAAAATTCGGAATTTTCAAAAAATTTCTCCAAATCTATCAAATGAGACATCAAATGAAAATACTCTTTAGACTCCATTCATAACTAAAAACCAAGAGTTTGTAGGAGTTCGGGTTGTTGAATTATTTTTAATCGAAATATTTTTTTATTTCATTCGGAAGTAGATATTTTCGGATCAAAGACCCGAAACAAGTTTTGGTTTACAGATATAAGATCACAGTGAACAGGCCTATGCATTCAGCTAAAAAAAATTACAATTTTTTTTTTCGAAGATTTTCGAAAATTATCCAAGGGGTACCCCTTGTCTAAAAATTCAGAATTTTCAAAAATTTTCTCCAAATCTATCAAATGAGACATTAAAAGAAAGAACTCTTTAGACTCCATTCATAACTGAAAACCAAGACTTTGTAGGAGTTCGGGTTGTTGAATTATTTTTAATCGAAATATTTTTTTATTTCATTCGGAAGTAGATATTTTCGGATCAAAGACCCGAAACAAGTTTTGGTTTACAGATATAAGATCACAGTGAACTGGCCAATGCATTCAGCTAAAAAAATTACAATGTTATTTTTCGAAGATTTTCGAAAATTATCCAAGGGTTACCCCTTGTCTAAAAATTCGGAATCTTCAAAAAATTTCTCCAAATCTATCAAATCAGACATCAAAAGAAAGGACTCTTTAGACTCCATTCATAACTGAAAACCAAGAGTTTGTAGGAGTTCGGGTTGTTGAATTATTTTTAATCGAAATTTTTTTTTTCATTCGAAAGTAGATATTTCTGGATCAAAGACCCGAAACAAGTTTTGGTTAACAGATATAAGATCCCAGTGAACAGGCCTATGCATTCAGCTAAAAAAATTACAAATTTTTTTTCGAAGATTTTCGAAAATTATCCAAGGGGTACCCCTTGTCTAAGAATTCGGAACTTTCAAAAATTTTCTCCAAATCTATCAAATGAGATATCAAAAGAAAGAACTCTTTAGACTCCATTCATAACTAAAACCAAGAGTGTGGGAGTTCGGGTTGTTGAATTATTTTTAATCGAAATATTTTTTTTTTTTTTTTTCATTCGGAAGTAGTTAGATTCATTCATAACTGAAAACCAAGAGTTTGTAGGAGTTCGGGTTGTTGAATTATTTTTAATCGAAATATGTATTTTGTTTTTTTTTTTTTTGCATTCGGAAGCAGATATTTTCGGATCAAAGACCCGAAACAAGTTTTGGTTAACAGATATAAGATCTCAGTGAACAGGCCTATGCATTCAGCTAAAAAAATTACAAATTTTTTTTTCGAAGATTTTCGAAAATTATCCAAGGGGTACCCCTTGTCTAAAAATTCGGAATTTTCAAAAATTTTCTCCAAATCCATCAAATCAGACATCAAGAGAAAGGACTCTTTAGACTCCATTCATAACTGAAAACCAAGAGTTTGTAGGAGTTCGGGTTGTTGAATTATTTTTAATCGAAATTTTTTTTTTCATTCGAAAGTAGATATTTCTGGATCAAAGACCCGAAACAAGTTTTGGTTAGCAGATATAAGATCACAGTGAACAGGCCTATGCATTCAGCTAAAAAAATTACAAATTTTTTTTTCGAAGATTTTCGAAAATTATCCAAGGGGTACCCCTTGTCTAAAAATTCAGAATTTTCAAAAATTTTCTCCAAATCTATCAAATGAGACATTAAAAGAAAGAACTCTTTAGACTCTATTCATAACTGAAAACCAAGAGTTTGTAGGAGTTCGGGTTGTTGAATTATTTTTAAAAGAAATATTTTTTTTTTCATTCGGAAGCAGATATTTTCGGAACAAAGACCCGAAACAAGTTTTGGTTAACAGATATAAGATCCCAGTGAACAGGCCTATGCATTCAGCTAAGAAAATTAAAAATTTTTTTTTTCGAAGATTTTCGAAAATTATTCAAGGAATACCCCTTGTCTAAAAATTCGGAATTTTCAAAAATTTTCTCCAAATCTATCAAATGAGACATCAATACAAAGGACTCTTTAGACTCCATTCATAACTAAAACCAAGAGTGTGTAGGAGTTCGGGTTGTTTAATTATTTTTAATCGAAAACATTTTTTTTTCATTCGGAAGCAGATATTTTCGGATCAAAGACCCGAAACAAGTTTTGGTTAACAGATATAAGATCTCAGTGAACAGGCCTATGCATTCAGCTAAAAAAACTACAATTTTTTTTTTCGAAGATTTTCGAAAATTATTCAAGGAATACCCCTTGTCTAAAAATTCGGAATTTTCAAAAAATTTTCTCCAAATCTATCAAATGAGACATCAATACAAAGGACTCTTTAGACTCCATTCATAACTGAAAACCGAGACTTTGTAGGAGTTCGGGTTGTTGAATTATTTGAAATCGAAATATTGTATATTTTTTTTTTCATTCGGTAGCAGATATTTTCGAATCAACGTCTCGAAACAAGTTTTAGTCAATTTACCCCAAAATTTCAAGTTTCTCTTTACGATTAAATTATATTTAAATTTAATTAAACCAAAAACTCAATAAATTACAAGCGAAACTAATAATTTCGTCCATTTCACAAACTTGCACCCTACTCAGATAATTACTCTCGAAAAGTGAGTCAACATTACAAAATGATTCTACAACACACTCAAGAGGACATCAGTTCATGTGCATACATAACTGCTAGGGCTATAGCTCTAAGGGCTGTGACTGTGACACGGTGGTGAATTTTACATCACTTTATCTAACACCTCAGATTTCGCAGGCCTGAGTGCATACATAATTCAAACTTTTTTTGGGGCCACTACTTAACCACCACCCGGACACGAGCGAGAGGTCCCTCTTGTCAAGGGCGAGGACTCTACGAATGCATATGCCCACATTTATTTAAATGCAATGTTGCATATATTATTATATTCCTCTTTTATACATGTTATAGCATTTATATATGTATAAACTTGCACCAGAACGGATTTTGGAATGATGTTGCAAATAGCTTTTGCGTTGACCGGAAGTTTGAATGCCAACGGCCGGGCCGTTGGCGTCGTCTTTCCGTTGGTTTGGTGGCAAACGGTAGTGATGGTAGTGGTGTGACAACAGGCACTTTTGAGTCAAGAGCGGGAGATCCAACACTCTACACTCTGGCAATGGCAACAAATTCTGGTTTAGTGCCCCAAGGGCCAGTAAACTATTTTGAGGACAAAAACACACACACTCTTCTCGTAGTTAGATGCGGCATATGGCTGTCACATGGGAGAAACATGTTTTACACATAATTAATTCAGGCTCCAATTAACTGATTTTGGCACATTCAGTTTGAAAATTCTAACCACAATTACACACATCTATACACACAGACACAGATATTGAATTTACACACACACATACTTATACGCATGTCGACCATGAAATTTTGCAAGCAGACATGAACCAGGACTCAGGACACTGAAACCGGACAGGATAGGGCAAAGGATATAGTAGATATATAGTTTGGATAGAGAAACTTTATTCATACTCAGTAATTAAAGTAATGTTATAAAATACAAACATATGGCTGGAATGTTTTTTTTTTGGGAGGGAAGGAAGTTATAACCTCTAAAAATATTCAGGCATTATGAGCTGGGAGTACTTTATATATAGTTTTGTTGCTTGTTTGTTAACGACTATTTCCGTTTCGACCACTTCCGAAATTTATTACAATGTGGTTGAGAGAGTTTGAGACACGTGTGTGGGTGTAAATTGCAAACAAAATATATGACATCCGTTTTTGAAAACAAATCAGATTAGATTAGATATAAAATAAATAGGTACTACGAAAAGTGGTTGTTTGTAAAATAGGTTTACGGACGATAATTTTACGTGATAACGTCATAAGAAAACAATTTATGTACTTTTGCTAACAAAAAAAACCACTTCCATCACCCAAAAATCGATTTTTTTATATATAACAACCAATAATAAATTGTATAGATACCTAAAATCTGAAAGCTTATTATTTGAACTCAAAATATGTATATCGATCATGTCTGTGCGACATCTACAAAAAGAGCTAGCATTTTTTAAACCCAATCAGTTTTCATCAAAAAAAGCAAAAATATCAATCTTTTTTTTATCTTTTTCTAGCATTAAATTAATTTTTTTTGTATAACAACCTATATTAAATTTTATATCATAAAAAAGCCTATTATTTCACCTTTCATATGACGCTCCAATCATATTTCTACGATGTCTACAAGAAAAGTAAGAATTTTTTAAAGTCAACCATGTCGGAATTTCAAAGAATATGGTACTTCCCACACTGGTGGCTGGTCATGGGCAACAGATCTCTACAGGTGTTTTGAGGTATTTCTGGTGGTTTTTAATTTATAATTGTGTAGATTGTATTAAATGTACCGTTATTTGTGATATAAAAATAAAAAAAACGGTTAAAAACGGTCAAAAAATTTGGGACAAAATAACTTGTTTTCCCCGTTATTCGGTCAAAAATCATTTCAAAATACCAATTTTTTGCGCATGCATGCGCACTATAAGTTCTATATGTTTTATAAGTTTGAGATTTGTTGAACGCTACGAAAAATTTATACAAATTAAAACCCATCCGAAAATACCCCAAGAAAAGTAATTGTTTTTGAAAAAGTATAACGCAGACACTTAAAAAAGATCCGTATCAGACCCCTAACTTTGTTTTTTTAAATCTTTTGAATGACGTTTTTCAAACTGTCAAAAAAAATTTCCTCTACCTATAATCACTAATTATTTAAAGGTCTACCTCATGTATTAGTTTTAAAAAGCCATTTATAACTTAGTTTTGAAATTTTTTAGAATTTTTTCAATACTACTGTTAGCCTTAGAATAAAAATTCTATAACGTCGTGTTTAGAAAATAGCCACCTTTTTTTCAATTTTTCATTACCCCTATTTACCCTATTAAATGACGGAATTTTTTAAAATCTCTCAAATTTATTCAAGTTTATGTTATAATCTTTCAAATAAGCTATAGAAGATTTTTGTATCTCTAATAGTTTATTTTTAATTTTTAATTATGAATTGAAATTTTTGCCGCACTGCTAAAAATTTCAAGTGGAACGGGAGAAAATGGCGTCACTTTTTCGTGCTGCCATGGTTCATCGATTTATAAGATGTTATCACGTCAAAAAATAAATACTAAAATAAAATTGTGCTAACCTTGTTTTTATTTGACGATAATGTGCACATCCTTAACCTTAATCCTTTTTTTCCATTTGAAAATCTAACTTTATCCATATTACATAGGTACACACAAAATAATATAAGCGTAATGACACCATTTTCAGCTATTCAATGACTTCTCCAAATTCAACTCTTAATCCGTTCGTTGATTTCAAGATTGAAGTATATCTGATATAGATGATGATGATGATGATGGTTAAATTGAAACTTGTTGAATGTTTTTGGATTGGTTTTTTTTTTTTTTTGTTGTGCGCGCCTCGGGTTCTTTCAATATTGTCAATAAAAAGCTGAAGGGTTATTGTGTGGAGCAGATTTCAATTGAATATATGTATAAACCAACAACCACATTTGTAAAACCAAAAAATAAAGGGAATCCCAATAATAACAAATTCCAACGAGCAATGTAAAATGATTTTTTTTTCTTTTTCATTTTGATGTAGCTATACGAGTATAATGTAAGTACAGTGCTAGACAGAAGATTAGGCTTAAGTTGTATAAATATAGGGACACATTCCGCACAATTTCGGGACACGTTTGGGACACATTCAAGACACATTCGGGACACGTTTGGGACACATTCGGGACACATTAGGGACATGTTCGGGACACGTTCGGGACACATTCGGGTTACGTTCGGGACACGTTTGGGACACATTCGGGACACATTAGGGACACGTTCGGGACACGTTTGGGACATATTCGGGACACATTCGGAACACATTCGGGGCACATTCGGGACATGTTCGGGACACGTTCGGGACACATTCGGGACACGTTTGGGACACATTCGGGACACATTAGGGACACATTAGGGACACGTTCGGGACACGTTTGGGACATATTCGGGACACATTCGGAACACATTCGGGGCACATTCGGGACATGTTCGGGACACGTTCGGGACACATTCGGGACACGTTCGGGATACGTTTGGGACACATTCGGGACACATTAGGGACACTTTCGGGACACGTTCGGGCCATATTCGGGACACATTCGGAACACATTCGGGGCACATTCGGGACATGTTCGGGACACGTTCGGGACACGTTCAAACTATTTAAAAATAAACAGTCCCAACCTAGTGACTTGTAGTGTATGCATTAAATTTCAATAAACTTCTTTTGCATCTGAAAATTGTACCAACTGAGTTAAAAAAAAAACTAAAAAATATAAAAAGATAAACGAAATTCTGAAAGGATTCACGCTGTGAGGGGTTTGCTTGTGTGAATACGTAATTACTTGCCCAATTATTGTAATTGGTTGGAGTGATGAAGCTACATATTCGTCGTACTCGTATATATCGACAACGATCCGATCGATTATATTAAAAAAAAAAAAAAAAACGAAAATCAACACAAAAATGGATTCCATATAAGATAATACGGATATTTTTTATACATCTACACAAAATTATTCAGCTTGGGGTTCTTTATTATTTAATTTTAATAATATATATATATATTTTTTTTTCATTTATTATTATTTTAATCTTTTGTTGAATGTAAATTTTATGTTTTAATTTTTTGTTGCAACCGGAAATAAAATGAGATGTATCCTTATGACCTGATGTGATATGTGTAGGCAACCATGCAAAAGCAATATAGTCATTAAAGTCTTTTTTTTTATAGTGCCTTTACATGTATATGTGTATTTTTCTGTTAAAAAGCTCACTGATTGATTTCGGATTTCGAATCGAATTCAGTATCAGATATTCAATTTCAGACCACGTATATTGATGGAAAATGGGGAAAAATATAATTGTTTTGTATTAAATATAACAAAATAAAAATGCATATAGATATTATTAATGCGCTGCTCCAGATGTTATTGAAGCTGTAAACCATGTTTTTTTTTTATATTTTATAGCTTTTATGTTTAAAAGTGATTCCTATATTCTGAAAAATGATTTTTTTTTATATGTTTTCTCGATTTTTTTTTTTTTTAATTTTTGAATTTTAGTTGAAATTAATATATTAGTTGGCTTTAAATTTTTAATCATTTTTGAAAGAAAAAAATATATAATATTCAACTCAATATTTTAACATTGATTACTTCTTTTTTATAAATATTTGAAGGCTTTTCGGGGAAAAATGACAAATAACGGACTAATAGACAAAAAGTTTTTTTTTAAGGATTCGCTTGAGGTTACGTTTTCATTAGAATTAATAACAAAAAGTGGATCATTTTTTTTTATTAAGTGTCTCAAGCAAATCGAAAAATAGGTCAAAACTTAAAAAGAAATAAAATAAAATTTATTAAATTTTTTCCATAGATTTGGGAATCTTTTTGTTTTGTTTGTTTTTTTTTTTTTTTAACATTCAAAACGTAATTTAACTAATGACATAATTCAAATCAACTTAAGCACACAAAAAAAAAATTAAAAATCCTTTTTTTTAAATTGTCAAATGTCTTCCACATCATTAATTTTGCTGCCGCGAAATTATCTCTTAAAAAAAAAAAATAAATAAATAAAAAAACACATACAAAAAGCACAATATTTTACCACACAATTTATCATGTTTAACTTGTTTGCCATTAAAAAAAAAAATAAAAAAAATAAAATGTATACAAAATCCTCTAAATGGCATTTAGAAAGGAAATTTTTAATAATTTAATAATTAAACAAAAATAAAATGCACGACTGGGTCGCACGTACTTGCTCTTGTAGTTCAAAGTATCGTTATCTTAAATATCTATCGGAAATTTAAGATTTTGTTTAGTGTCGAGAAAAAATACAAAAAAAAAATGAAAGTTAAAAAAATTACATTTAAATTTATTTTTTTCAAAAACCTTTTAAAAATTTTTTTTTAAAAACTTCTTTTTAATTTTTTTTACATTCGCCAGTTCAAAATTATGTCTATAAATTTTGAATAAAATTGACTTATGTTTTGATGAAATTTATGAACTTTAAAAATATGTCAATTTTTGAAAAACGGCAACGCCATATTTCCGTTCTCCGCATTTTTTGAGAAAAACTAAAAACGCAGTTTTGTTAGAATCAGTAAGAGTATTACGTACACTAAATTTAATCAAAATCGTTAGAGCCGTTTTCGAGAAATTTGCAATACCTCGAAAACGTTATATGGGAGATATGCGTTAAAACGGAGATATTAAAAAAATAAAAAAAAGGGGTCTAGGGAATTACGTAAAAGTCATCTGTACCAAGTTTCAAGCAAATCCATCCATCCGTTTAGGCCCTAGCTCGATGTACAGATGGACGTACAGACGCACAGACGCACAGACGCACAGACGCACAGACCGACGGACGGCATGACGAAAACCACTTTTTTGATCTTCTCCATTATCGTAATGTTGGTTTTGATTAAAACCTCAATTTTTTTTTCTACACGAAACCAATACTTGCCCTATAGAGCAAGTAAAAAAAAGAAATGAAAAAATGTCTGCCTAATTATCCTGACATAAAATGATAAATGTATAAAAACCTTTTACGCCCTAATATATATACACACATACAAACACAAAGTCTGTGCATGCCTTTCATAATAAATTGCCTTATACTGGTTGTAAAATTTTGTGCGAGAATGCAAATAAATTATCTATACAATAATCATTGCGACACGACAGTGTAATTTTTTTTATTAAAACCCTTTTTTCGACAATAAAAGAAAATTCATCAGATTGTATGTGTGTGTTTAAGTCTGCTAATCAAATTGATGATGTTCTATAAATCTTTCGAATATCGTCAAATAAAATTAAAAAAAAAAAACGTATGAGTTAGACAAAAAAATAAATAAAAACCATTCGCAGTATTAAATGATATATGAACAATGTGGACCAATAACTCAGAAGACATTGAAAAAAACACCCTTTATTTATAGTTGCCAACTGCTTTAAAACAGTATTAAGAACTAATTATCATTCTTCCTTACATTGGGCCATATGAAAATTTAACTGTGGGAAAAAAGTTATAGACATAATTGTAGAATAGGGTAGAAATAGGTAATAGTTTAAATGCCAAACAAGAGCCTAAATAGTTAAACAAATTAATAAAGTAATATGAGAAATAGGGTGGGTCAAAAAATCGATTTTTTTTTTTTTATTTTGTACTCCGAAAAATCGATTGCTAGACACCTCTAGAATATACACCAAATATGAGCTCTTTATATTAATGGGAAGGTCCTCAGCTTCGCAATTTTCTATTTTTACATCAAACTTTTACTTTAAAAAAATAAATTTTTTTATTAATTGACTTTTTAGCAAATTTCTTTACATATTCTTGTAGAAAATTGAATGGTCTACAAAAGCCTTCTAAACTTTTTCCGTTTATCTAACCGTTTAATAGATATTTGAGTTCCACAAATCGAGAAAATCTTTAAAAGTTCGTTTTTTGTTCTTAGTTTCGTAACAAATTGAAAAATTATAATAATCAAACGCGCAAGACATATTCTTGTTTGAAACAGATTGCTGCACAAGAAAAGTCTTATTAACTTTTTTTATTGATCTAACCATTCTAAAGATATTCGAGGTCAAAGTTAAAAAAAAATTACAAAAACATTTTTTACTTTTAAAAAATTTTATAATTCACTGAAAATTCATTTTTTTTTTTTTTTTAAATTAGCAAGATATATTCTTGTAGGGGTTTATAAGTTCTACAAATAATTCCTTGACATCAAATTGATTGCTTTAACCGTTTAGAAGATATTCTTATCCAAATCGCAATGTATACGGCTCATAAGAAAACTATTGAAATCAGTGGGCACTAGTTTGGATACGAATATCTTCTACCTTTTGTACGTAATCTTGATTTTTTTTTTCAGTATTTTTTGAAAAGTAAATATTTAATTTCAATTTTATTTGTCTATATAAAACATATAAAATTTTTTTTTTTCGAAAACAATAACACTGACTGGTTGGCAAAAAACAAAAAAAAAGTAGGTTGCAAGAACTTTGGTAGGTGATTTAAATTGTTTTTAGTGTGCTTAATTCAAAACTGTTTACAGATTTATTCTATCACGTCTAGTTTTTGAGCTGTACTCATCACTATTTTTACTATAAAGTCTCAAAAACTAGTATTCAATTAAGTTCTTTTTGGTGTTTAGTCAAATATATATATTTTTCCTTCATATGTTGCATTTTTATGTGCAAATTTGAAGTCGCAAAACTGTAATTTGTTTACAAAAACCATTCAATACTTTGAAAAAAAAAAAAAAAATTAAGATTTTGAGATAATGTGTATCATAAATTTCTTTATTGATTTTTCTACACAGTTTTGTATAAAAATTCTGACATCCCGGATATAACTACTTCAACTACTCGTATTCCTTGCGCAATGCAGATCAAATCAGATTTTTAATACATAGGCACAAGTTTTTTTTTTAACAAACAAACATTCAAATACTATTACCTTATGAAAAATAAATTTCAAACTTTTAGAAAAACACCATTTAAGAATTTAACATTTTTATTTGTTTACAAATCTCACATTAGTAAAATTATATCAACGAAATATCATGTAAAATGAATACTCCAAGGCATTCACTATCGTGTATATATATTTTCATTAATTCAATTAAACACCTTTAATGTCTACATTAGCAGCCTTTCTCTCAGCTACAGCAGCTACTGTTTGACCAGCTTTTGAAACATCTTTTTGTGCTTCTTCAGCAATTGATCTAGAGTTTATTCTTAAAGGAGGTAATGACTCAAGTCCTTCTATTTGAAGTTCACCTATTAATGCATTTACTTGGAAAAATGAAAAGATCAAAGAAAAAACAGCCAAGAAGACAAAAAAACGCATTTTTGTTAATTAATTTCTAAATATAAAAAACTGGTTGGAAAGATAATATTGAACTATTTAAATGTAAAAATATTAAACTTCTTTTATACCTTTAAATTATGTTGGTTTTTTTTATTAAAAGCAAAAGTTTATTGTTGTAATCCCCAAAATTATTATCGTGCACAAACATTTCTTATCTCAGTTTTAAATTTAATGCTCAGTTTATTTGTATCACGTGAATAAAGGTTATATATTAATGGTGTATGTTTCGGATTTGATGTACAAACAAGTATAAAATCTTAAAATTTGAGACAGTCAAATTATACAGTATAATTATTTTATCTGTTTGACTTTCCGGGAGCACCATGCTTTTTTTGTTTTATTCAAATAGTGGCCATTTTTTTTTATACCTTAAAATAAGTTGTATTTGGTATCTTTTATAGATAAGGGTAGAAAGCTGTCATACAATATTTTATCACAAAAATAATTTGGTGTTTGATAATTTAGATTTAGAGCATAACAAATAAAAAGAATTAATAATATGTACTTTGAAAGCCTGATGGAATAAATTATTAACGTTTAAAAAAAAATGCATTGCTATTCTTTTCCTTTTTTCTTCTCTTCTCTTCTTTTCTTTATGTATTTTATTTAATTTTATTTAATTTTATTTAATTTTATTTAATTTTATTTAATTTTATTTAATTTTATTTAATTTTATTTTATTTTATTTTATTTTATTTTATTTTATTTTATTTTATTTTATTTTATTTTATTTTATTTTATTTTATTTTATTTTATTTTATTTTATTTTATTTTATTTTATTTTATTTTATTTTATTTTATTTTATTTTATTTTATTTTATTTTATTTTACTTTACTTTACTTTACTTTACTTTGCTTTATTTTATTTTATTTTATTTTATTTTATTTTATTTTATTTTATTTTATTTTTATTTAATTTTATTTAATTTTATTTAATTTTATTTAATTTTATTTTATTTTATTTTATTTTATTTTATTTTATTTTATTTTATTTTATTTTATTTTATTTTATTTTATTTTTTTTTATTTTATTTTATTTTATTTTATTTTATTTTATTTTATTTTATTTTATTTTATTTTATTTTATTTTATTTTATTTTATTTTATTTTATTTTATTTTATTTTATTTTATTTTATTTTATTTTATTTTATTTTATTTTATTTTATTTTATTTTATTTTATTTTATTTTATTTTATTTTATTTTATTTTATTTTATTTTACTTTACTTTACTTTACTTTGCTTTATTTTATTTTATTTTATTTTATTTTATTTTATTTTATTTTATTTTATTTTATTTTATTTTATTTTATTTTATTTTATTTTATTTTATTTTATTTTTATTTAATTTTATTTAATTTTATTTAATTTTATTTAATTTTATTTAATTTTATTTTATTTTATTTTATTTTATTTTATTTTATTTTATTTTATTTTATTTTATTTTATTTTATTTTATTTTATTTTATTTTATTTTATTTTATTTTATTTTATTTTATTTTATTTTATTTTATTTTATTTTATTTTATTTTATTTTATTTTATTTTATTTTATTTTATTTTATTTTATTTTATTTTATTTTATTTTATTTTATTTAATTTTATTTTATTTTATTTTATTTTATTTTATTTTATTTTATTTTATTATTTATTTGAATGGTACACTCGGGCGTATGAGTACTTTTTTTTTAGTTAAGTGTTTATTCTCCTTTGTCTTTAATCTCCATTCGAAATTGTGAATTCGATTCGAGAAAACAGTTCAGAAAGTCTCAAAAATAGTAATTTTCCAAAGTGGCAACCATACTAACAATTGCAAACAAGCAACACAAAATTAAATCACTTTAAAAAAAGGTTGTTAACTGAAAAAAAAAAAATAAATGAATAAAATGTAAGAATAAACCCAAAATAGAGCAAATAATACAAAAGCATACATCCATCGACAGACATCGAGACCGGGGAGCAAGTCGTCCCAGCTGCTAGCTATACAATTTCAATGAATGTTTCTATTTGCAAGTTTTCCCTTTTGCTCTACTGCTTCTTTTTTGTTTTGCCATTGTTTTTAAGTTTGATTAAAAGATTTAATATAAAGAAGCGAAACCCTTTCCTCTATAATCCGTTTCGGAATGATTAACATGGGATTTTGTTTGTTCATATGTGCTCAAGTCTCTCTTATACGAGTATAGGGACGCAGGGACACTCAAACAATATGTGTACCAAAACGAATCTTTCTATAGCTCTTTGCTTATGGCGAAAGGAAAGTCGATTAATGTGATAAAATTGTAAGTTCTCTAATGGATTGGCCTAAAGGGCAGAACGAACCATCACTTTTGGGGGTGGAATATAGTGGGTTTGATACATTCTCAAGGTTTTGATGTATAGATGACGGACAAATACAATAGTAAGACCAACACCATCCCCCTCACTCAGACTTCTTGCTCAAGGCTTCGCATCAGCTGAAAGAAAAGCAAAGAATCGTCAGTTAAATAAGTCTTCGAATTCTTGGGATGAACTTTTTCTTTTTTTTTTTTTTTCTTTATACCCTGGCGGCGGCGGGTTAAAGTGCTTACAACTTGGAATTACTCTATATTCACATATATCTACATGAAAGTGTATATAAACAGGGAACATCAGTGGTAGCACTTCATCAGAGAAAAGCGCCCTTAAGAAACAAAAAAAAAAAACAAAATGGGCGATAGGGATTGGTATAAGGTTCGTTCATAGTTGGCAAAATGGTCTTAAGTGCGATTATAGAAAGAGAAGCAGGGAAAAAGGGAGAGGGAAACATATATAACAACAGATACCTACAACCTACATCTCTATCTTCTTGAGTCTCTGAGAATGTGAACAATGAAGAGCTTTTGATTCGTATAAATTCGTTTGCCCTAACTATATGAATACAAACACTTGTCACACATTAATCTTAAGCGTGTTAACGTCACAAGGATATTTGTAAAACTTGTTTGCACGTTGTAAAGTGGGGTTTTATCTTTGTCTTTGTACATATACAAAAATCTATATGTAAGTTAGGTACCTTCTACACATAGGTTTAATGGTATTATTAAGATGTCGAGGGTATGGAACTAAGTTTTGTTTTTTTTTTATTCCTTTTTCATTTTATTTGAGACAATTTTTCAAATTTTGTATTAAAGTTGTTTTCATGTTATTTTTTTACCTTTTAGAAATTGAACGACCTTCATATGTTTTGAGGCCATAACCTTTCAAAAACAAAGAAAAGTTTATATTTTTGGGAGGTTAGTAGGTAGTTTTATTTTTCTAAAGAATTGAATTCCAAGTGGACTTGAAAAAATTTCTCCATCTCATAGAGGATATTTTTGAAGAATTTGTTTTGGTTAGGTTACATTAATTCTTGGTAAAATGATCCAAAAACAAACTGAAACAAGGTCATCTAGGTGCTGGACAGGTTATTTGTAAAATCAGATGGGGAGACTTAAACTAGTCTTCTGCTTCTGCATTGGATAAAAGTTTTTCCAATTTAAAAAGTCGTGTCAATCTTGGCTCGTATACCGAGTTAAAATTGACAGTGTTTTTTTGTTTTTGTTTTTTTTCATTAGCTGAATAAAAACTAATTAAATATGTCAAAAAACTTGCGAATTTTAAACTGACTTAGAACGATTTTTTTTAAAGACAAACCTTGGGTAAAACGCATCGCAATATTGTAAAAAATTCAAATAATTTAGGTAATGTTCGTGTTTGATTTATTTGTTTTTTGGTTCTTCACTAAATTTGCAAAATCTAAGTATTTTTCATTTATTTACAAGTTAGATAAAGCAAGGAATTATACAAAAAATTAGCCAATCAAGCATTAAAAAGTTTAATGCAAAATAAGTGCACTAAACATTATTTTTTTTTCTCATAAAATCTTCGAATTTCTTAAAATTTTGAATAAAAATTTTATTTTCAAAGCAAATTTGAATAATCAAACATTTTCAAAAAAAACGGAAAAATATTCAAAAATTGTATGAATAACTTAACTTTTTTTAAAAAATTGTTGATTTTTCTTTGGTTTTTCTAAAATTTAAACGGTATTTATCAACAAAATGTTCAAATAAACTCAAAAAAATTGTATTTTCTGATGAAAAAGTGATTCGAAGTAAGTACTTTACAGCTGTAAAAATGTGGTGTTTTCGAAAGTTTAAACCCTCACAACAGAAGAACTGTTTCATGAATAAACTTGAAACTTTGAAGAATAATTTCAGGTATATTAAGCTTCAATAATTAAGCCTCAGTTTAATCTTATTACCCATAGTTATAAAATAGTGGTACATTTTCAAATTTTCTAAAAAAAAAATCATAAAAACGCCTATTTTGATAGCTTTTCTAAATTGATCTCAAATGTAAGAAAATATTTTTTTTTTTTAACTTTGTAAACTTAGTAGAAAATTGAATGAAATTTTTAAATGTATCTTTAATTTTTTAATCCGTGGTTTTTGGTTTGATGACTGATTTTGCAGTCTAAAAAAAATCGTAGAAGTTTGAAACAAAAAGAATCTGTAAGCTAAATAAATAGCCTTTTTAAAAATAATAATTAATTTATCAGAAAAAATTGTCCCACTTTTTTAAGATAAAAATAAAGCAAAATCGGAAAATTGAACAGTTGCAATGATTTATGTATTTTACCGTTCGATATAAAATATTTGAAACTGAAATTCTAAAACTAGAAGAAAGTACCTTTAAAATGCTTTATGTTTTGTCATGACACGATCATTTTTAACTGAGATACAAACCTATCGAAAATCACTAAAAAATCACGAATTTTTTGGATTAGGTAGTGTATTTATTAATGAAATTAATTCCGAAAAGCTTCGGTTAAACTGAGCTCAAAAAACGAGACCTATTTATAGCTATCGTATAAGCGCTATTGTTTTAACGATACTTTGTTGAAAGCAAATTTCAGAAAGTTAATTTTTCATCTATAAAACGATATCATTTAACAATAAGTGATTATTGTTTTAACGTGAAGCAAGAGTATACTGAGGGAAAAAATAAATTGAAGTTGAAACGTCTTTGTTTCAAGGTTGAACTATACTTTGATTTATGTGACTTTAAGATACGAAACCATCAAAAATTAACAATTTTTCAACCTTGATTTTAAAATGTTCATCTTCAACGCAAAATCATTCCGAATAATAGTTAAATCAATGTGGTTTTCATTGATTTTAAGTTGTTGTATGGTGGCTTTTCCCTCAGTGTATCGTCAAAAAGATATCGTGTTTCGATAAATCGATTTTGTATTACTGCTGAATTGAAAAAATAGTATTCATTGGCTAAAAGTGTACTAACTTTCAACTGCTAAATCCAAATAAAAATGATTTTAAAAATTTATTAATAATACAAAAGGCTTCCAAATCTTATACATAATCAATTTTTTTAAATTTAATAACATCTAAATCTAAGAAATAACACAATATTTTTTTGAATTTATTCAAACATTTAGAAATATTTTATTTTGTAATAATTTTTTAAAAGTGTTAAAGTGGAGTAAAGGAACAAAAGAGAACAATATCGTTGTCACAGAGTAGACTAATATCAGTTATTAAATTTAAAATAAAAATAAAAAATTAAATTGTAACTCATGTTTGACATTTTTACTTGCTCAATAGAGAAAGTTTTAGTTTCGTGTCAAACAAAATTCGAGGCTTAAATCAAATCTTAACGCGTCCTTACGTCTATCACTTCCATCTGTACATGAAGCTGCATCCTAAGCGATTGGACAGATTTTCTTAAAATTTTGTATAGGTATGTAGATGATTTTTTAGTAATTTCTAAGGTTGATTTTTTTTTATAATATCTTAGATATTAGAAAAGCGTATTTTGAAATTCTCATTTATTTTATGTTTTGGTTCTTTAATCTTTGATTTAAAACATAGTTGGCAACAATATAAAGCAAAAATAGTTTTAAGAAAATCGATAAGAAAATTGCCAAAATCGTTGCAAAGAAAAAAAAAGAAATGGCATAATTAAAGCTCAGATGTATAGGTATTTTTTACCGATGTAGAAAATCGCGTGACAGAATGAAATTTGTTTTCAAAATTTTTGATTTTTTTGTTTTTTTTTTCATTGAATATGAAAAACAAGATCGAAAGCATTTTGATATTAATTTAGCTTATCTTCTGACTTATAAACTGTATTAAAAAAAAAAACGCTTTTTTTTACATCCATTTTGAATAAACAAAATTGACAGAAGTTTTATCATCAAGAGCATCTTATTTAAGAGCATCTTACTTAAAAAAAAAAACTAAATCACTACTTAAGTACATAAAATTTTGAAAAGAATTAGTTTGAAATTTTTTTTCCAATTTTTTTTTTTTTTTCAAAATTTTTATTTTTTTCAAAAACTATGTCATAAAATGGCTTGATTTGAAATGTTTGTAAAAGACAAAGTTTTTAGCTTTACAAAACAATATAGCACGTTATTGTTGGTGTAACCGTTGACGAAGGGAAATAGACCGCCCCACAATGGGCCCGTTTGCGTCTCAAAAATGGTTTTTATGAAATTTTAATTTTCGGTAAATTCTTTACGGAAATGAATCAAGGGAAAGTCAATCTATATGTTTTCATTAAAAATAGATTTTTAAAATGAGTTCCTCTATTACAAAATTGTATCTGAAGTCTCCACTTGAAAATACTTTGTTTGAGTAACAAAATAAACCAAATCTTCACGATACGTTTTCAAAACTATATTTGAATAAATTATATAAGTGTTGTATGTCGTTGGAAAGCTTATTTTAACTGCTGTTTATATTGCTGAAAATAAAAATTTTTAAAAATATATTTTTAATTAATATTATTTTTTTTACACAATAAGCTTTTATTTGCAGTTTTTTAATTTCGAATTGAGTTTTAAATGTTTCCGCTGCCTTCCGCTGTCTACTTTTTTTCACAAATTTGTTCTTTGGTTTATGTACTTGGTTTATGTTATACAAAAAGAATTGGCTGCTTTTATCTGCTTTTCTTTGATAGAGAACGATATATCTGTCGAAAGACATAGTACAAAAAAACGTATTTTGATGCATCCTGACCTGTTTCAATACATATCTTGAGTTCTATTAATCGCACTGTCAAGATTGATGTCTTCAGGCCTTGGGGAAATGACAGAGCATCAGTCCTTATATTCAGAATGTGATTTTGTGTTATTTTAGAATACTCACATTAATTGGAAAACTCGCGATATATAACCTCTCGGAAACCATATAGAGCCCCGATTTAAAGCTGCCAGACTTTTGAATTCGTTATTAGAACGCATAAGGCTATAAAACTGCATTCTCACATCTTGGTTATACGCTTTACCTCAACTCCCAAAGTTTGCTGTGGGCTCTTAGACTTAGTATATGCACCCGAAATTGAAGATATTTGTATTTTGAACAATTCAGTCATTGTACTATTAGAAAAAGTCTAAGGTAGCAGAAAAATGTTAGAATTTAATATTGTTATTGTTGAAAAAAATTTCATCTATGGAAAAAGTTAGATAGAGATTTTATTTACTGACTTTGATTTTACTCGAAGATTTTCAAAAGAGCCGTTTAAAGTATATAATTAAGAAGGATTTTCGTGAAAATTGACAACCATTTTTTTTGTGATTTCTTTTTTTTGCTCTTTTCTCAAAAGCGTACTTTTTCTACTATTTCACTTTGCGAATTTATTTAAAATGAGTATAATCAATATTTTTCTTATAACTTTTCAATAAAATATCTTTAATTTCAAATAACGTAACACAAACAAACTACATTGAAATGTATTTTTTCTTTATTTTATACTCATAAAAATAATTAAGTAATTTTAAGACACTAAGGGAAGGCCTTTATAAAATTAAGAAACCAGTTTTATCTTATTTTGCAAAATTTGAGAAAATAATCTTTTAAGATACAAAAGTTACAGATTTTTGAGACGTTCTAGCCTTGTCAAAATCGTAGTTTTTTAGCTTTGAATAAACGTTTAATACTTAAATAAAAATATTAGCTAAAAAAACAGTGTGTCAAATAATTTATTAAACATTTCAGGTAATATATTCCTAATTTGAGTTAATTATTTTCAGACGCAAAGAAATAAACGCCATAGTCGAGCCAAAATTGTACTTTTTGAACTTTGCCTAGCTTTTCAAAGCTCAAAAATAATTTGCATTTAAAAAAAGCTACGCTCAATGATTTCTGATACATTAAAGATTATATGTTCCAAATTTGGTTTAATTATTTCAGGAGACAAAAAAGTTACAGATATTTTTAAATACCCAAATCAAGCGAAAATCGTACTTTTTGAACTTTGACTAATTTTTAAAAGCTTAAAAATAATTTGAATTTAAAAAAAAAAGTGAGTTGAATGATTCGTTATATATCAAAGGCATTATGTTCCAAATTTGAAGCAATTATCACAAAAGACAACAAAGTTACAGATTTTTGAGACGCCTAAGGCCATATGGGCCCACTGTGCACCCCTCCGATACGATTTTTTTCTTGTCTCGACCCAACCTACACTCTCTAGCTTTTTTGCACATTACTCCTGAATATCAAAACCTGTATATCAAAACGAAACTATACGATAAATTTCTATTTGATTTGAAGGGAATATTTGATCTATTTTTGAAACTAATACTTGCCCTATTAAGTATGCACCAACAAAAAAATAAAAACTATCTTGACAACAAAAAACTTCCAGATCTTAGGAACACAACAAAAAATTGCATAGCAATTTTCAAAGTATTTTTCAAATTCCTATTGTTCCCGACACGCCAAAGCTTTTCAAAAACTCCCTGTATTCCTTTTTATTTTTTTTTTTTTTTTTTCTTAGTTTTCCATATATCTTTCAGATGGTACATCTATCTTTGCCATCATTAGACAGATTTTGTGCACCATACTCAGTTTTTTTTTTTTATTTGTATTCTTCTTCTTCAAATATTGAAACAATACCAACGTAAAAGGGAAAAAAACCGAAAAACAGAAGAAAAAAAAAATAATAAAAAGACACGAAAACCTCTCAGTGAATCAAGATTAATGATGCCAGGACACTTTGGCGAAGTCGTCAGTCACCCAGGAAACGGCGAAAGAAAATCCTTTGTTTTCCGACGGTTTTGCTCCCTTTGAATTTGAGTGATTCAATTTCGTTGACGTTGACGACAATGTTGTTGTTGTTGTTGTTGTTAGGGGGACGATATGATGGGGTTGCGGTTAAATGGGTTGTTGTTGTGTTAGATGGAAAAAAAGTTGTGCATGTTGTTGTTTTTGCTATACTGTATACAACTGTTAGTGTCAGTTCCCTGATATGGCTGGAAGAAGACAAGAAATTTCATTTCAAGTCACAAAAAATAAAGCAATCAGACTGTCAAGTGGTTGAATGTGAAGTGAGAGAGAGAGAGAGAGAGAGCCAAGATGCGGTAGGGCAATTAAAAGGTGTCAGAGTTGGCCTTATTGCTTTTTGCTGGCTTTCCAATTTGCTTAAAGTTGGTTGCTTTTTTTTTTGGTTTGGAGATAAAATCCCCCTGACTAGTTGAAGCTAGCTCTTAGAATATAGACAACTTATTACAATTCGTATGAAAAAGCTTTTGAAACCGAATTTGGATTCAATATTGTATTTTTCTGTCCCTTTGTCGACAATTTGTCACCTTGCAGTCTTGTCATTTTCTCAACTGTTTGGATTTTGATATTTGAAATTTTTTTTTCAATAAAATCTAAATTTGGCATACAAATTGAAATTGTTTCAAATTTTGTGAAAGTTGAATTGAAACATAATGAAGCACCCCGCCCCGGGGTACTACAACTTCAACATGTTTCAATCACTTTTTTCAATTCGAAGACACGCAAATCAGGACAAAAGTGAGTCTCGCAAGTTCGTATATTTAAGATTTTAGATTTTAGAAATGTTTGGAATACCGTAATTTAGATTAAAACATTTTTTAGGCTATGTAGAAAATTAACACTTTTGTTTCAGAAAATATTGAGAAAAATCGAAAAAACAAAACTACGATTTTTAAAATCTATTTTTGCATAAATGACAGTTATATTTGCGAATAAAATTTTTCCACAGAAACCAAATTATACTTTTCTAATGGTCTTTGACATTCTGAATCTAGTACTAGAAGGCTTATAACGTGCCAAGTTTTTGAGATATCGAATTTTCCAACCACCCATACGCTGCTAATAATTTCACTGGTCTACAAGCCACTAATTCAATTTCAATGAAGCATTTATAACAAAGGCATATATAGCTTTAATGAAAAATTAAAAAAAAAAATCCTGAAAAAAAAATTTGGAATAAAAAACAAATTTTTTGAACTATGAAACTCTTGAAAATGGGTATGGGATATTTATGTATTTTTTTGAAGACTTGCTAAAAAAACTCTAGGTTTCAACTTTTTTTCCCAAAAAATTATATAAAGATGGGAGAGGCCCCCAAAATAATTTGTATACAGGGCCCCCACAGGGCTTTTTTAAGATAATAAGAATAACATTGCTTTTCGGCCATTCCAAAGCAACGGAGAGGACCTATTTACGCTTGTTATCCAGTCTATTTGACTGACAAAGCAATCTTTTTTCTTGAAACTTGGTGAGTTGTTAGAGCTCATCATAAAGTTGATGTCCAAGAAGTTTCATGAAAAACTAAATAAACGTAACGAAATTATTCACAGACAAAGACAGAGAAGACACGTACGATCTTCTCCGTTACCGTCTTTAATTGAGTAGGTATAACTTGGCAATAATTGCTTGGATTTTCGTTGACACCAACTTTATGATGATCTCTAACGATTCACCAAGTTTCCAGAAAACAGATTACTTTTTCATATCCAAGTAAACTGAATAACAAGCGTAAATATGTGCTCTCCGTTATTTTGGAATGGCCGTTTTCAGATAATTAAATTGTACTATTGACCCACCCTCTTTATCAAAACTAGTTACGCCACTGTATAGGGGCATCGTTAAACTTGAATCGGTGATTGTTAAAACAACATAAGTGACAAATTTTTTGAAACCACTTTTATAACTGTTTTGTATTGCTTATGGGTAGAGCTAGCGTTGAGAGCAAAACCAACATGATTTGATATTTGGATCATATAAAATTTCGAGGTTAAAATACGCATTTAGTGCTAAAACAACATATTTCTTCTGCAAATTTTGAAATTGAGTGTTAAAACACCTTAAGTACTTCATATTAATTTGTTTTTTTACATTCAACGCTGGAAAAACAAAGTAAGTAAACTGTTGTTTGTTACAGTTTTTCGATGATTTAGTGTCAGTCAGTTGTTCGCGGTCATTCGAATGGAATTGCATCTTTGTTGTTAATAAATTAAATTGGTGCCAAATGAAAAAAACTATATCTTAGGAAAAAGTTTTACTATGAATTTTTCACTGCATTTGGATTAAGAATGTAAGATATTGCAATATAAGTATTAGTAATGCATCTTGCAATGTGTGAAGGACATATTGAATTTAATTTTTATTTTGAATATAAAATATGATGCTCTGTTATTTTCCTTGAGCCATTAACTTCGACATTTTGTTTTACAGTTTTCAAGCTATTATTACCAGCAAAGAATTGAAAATGCAAACTAAAAACAAAAAATCGTAAATCTTGTCTTAAAGGCTTCTAGTTTGGGTTCTATTGGTTTGATATTCAAAATCAAGGTCTTTAAACTCAGGGAAAATTATAAACCATCATATTTTTCACTTCAAATAAACATTAAAATTACATCAATGAGACAATCAATAAAAAGTTTAAAATGCAAAAATGCATTTCATACTATTTTGAAGTACCTATACGTCACAAGGATAAAATTTTTGCACAATATTAGTAAGACTAACTACGTCAAAAAATAACAAATTCATTACTGGCCGTGGAACGTCCACTTTCGCCTATTTGTTTAATGTCCTTGTTTTTTTTATTAATAATATTGCAATTAATAAAATTGCTGAATTATGATGGTCTTTTATTCATTTCCATTAAATTTGCTAATATTTTGGATGTAAAATGAGCATTATTTCCAAGTAATTAAGTGGTTTTGACTCCCAACAAAACGTTGGGTGTTAAAACAACATATAAAAAATATTTATTTTTTGTTAAATCTTCTTTGATAAAGATATTTTTTTAAAACTTTTAGTTAGTTTCAACTCCCAACAAGGCCTCTAAACCGAATTTAAAACTAAAATTGTCAATGCGGCCGCGTCGTCAAAAATACAGAGTTTTTTGTCTCTCCTGAAAAAAAATAAAAATGTTACTTATGTTGTTTTAAAAATCACCGATTCACTTGTAGTGTATAGTTATGGTGACCATATTTCCAGAAACAAAACCCGGAACACATACAAAATTTTTCGGATCGTTTTGAAAATATTGATTCTTCAAAAAAATAAAAAATAAATAAAAATTGAAAATTTTTAAAATGCGTTTTCATATTTTTTCTTCATTTTAATATAAAGATTTCTTAAACGATTTTATGGGAGCATTTTCGTTGAAATCATTTACATAAATCGTATACAAAATAAAGAAAGCGTTTTTATATTTAATAAGTACTGTTAATCACTTCATTCATAGTTTTTCAATCAAAATCGTGAGAGCTATTTTTTAACATTTTAATTTTTTTTAAAATGATTTTAAAATTGTATAATCTTTAAATAAACTTCAAGCATGTCCTTAAATTTTTTTTAAATTTAGCTTGGTACTTTACTCTTCTGTTCTTTATTCGAAAAAACTTTCTTTGATGGAGCTTTTCAACCTGGCAAATATAAACTGGAGTTAAAAAATTGACGACAAATTTTAAAAACTAAAGCCTAGTCTACAGGCGAATTGAAAATTATAAAACCAGCTTAACGAAATCGTAAAAGAAAATTTTACTTTTCGTTCCACATTACGTGGCTTAACCAACGAAATTCTAACCTGTGCAAGAATAATTGGAGAGTTTTCAATCATTTGTCACTTATACTTAAAGGTGCAGATAAAATTTTTCTTGCTCCAAAAGAGTTTTTTGTCTTTATGAGATTCAGACAAATTTTAGTTTTGCTTCGGCAGCAAACTAGGCTTGACGCTATTATACGAAATAATTAGAAAAACTTTTAATTTGCAACCACTGTTTATCTTGTTTTTCGTACAAAGTTTTTAAAATTTTGAATGAAAAAATCAAAGAATTTGCAAATACGGGACAATCACGGGACAAATTACAAAATACGGAACACTTACACGTCCCGGGTTTCTTAAATAAAAACCCGGCACAAGCTATAGAAATACGGGAAAGTCCCGGGTAAAACGGAACGGATGGTCACCGTATGTATAGCATAAACTTCTACCACGTCGAGTTCTCCTTTTCTCAAGAAGTATTGCAACACACAAAACACAAAAGAGATAATTAATTGTGAAGCTACCTTTAAAAAATGTGTTAAAATTTAAAATTAAAATCACTATTGACATACTCAATCAAACTATTCACGTTTAATGTTTTTAATAATAGTAGACGCTGAAGTTATAGGTACGTTCTGCAAGTTCCCGGGTTCAAAATATCTTATAGGTAAGCAAAAACACCTTTGTAATGTCTCGTTCGAAATTGAATTTTCTTAGGATATTTTCAACTAGGTACTGTTGAATATTCTACTTTGATCAAAACAAAATGTATGTAATGCCCTTTAAAATTGTGTAGATTTTTTTTTTTTTTTTTCTTTTTTTTTTTTCTTAAATAATAAAATATTCAACAGCTAGAAAAGCATCATCATATCAGCTAATGACCCACAAATCAAAATCCAAACCAAATCCATATTATTATTATGTAGGCCAATGTATTCTACTCTGACAGAGTGCAAAACTCTCAATCCCTCTCATTTAGGACATTTTTATAAATTTTTTCGTTCCCCTCAAAAGGACATTCACGCTATACAAAAAAAAAAAAAAAATTCAAGGATATATACAATCTTTTTCACTTTCCCCCATTTTTGTTGTATGAGAAACGGACCAACAAAAAAAACTCACCACACTTATTATTCGAAATTAGAGAAATGGAGAACAAATTTCCCCATCACATAAAAAAGAGAAAATTTCCCTTTTTGTGACAAGGATAACATAAAATAAATATCCTACAACTCAGAATTGACTAAGGTAAAGGTAGTCTTGTCCTTACACACGTTCGACAATTAAAGGAATTTCTTCTAAACATACACATGCGCTGATCCTTTCTAAAAAAAAAACCAATTCAACACGACCGACGACGACGACGAAATTTCACCTAGTTCCCACAAAGATAACATGAAAAATAGAAAATTAAACAAAAAGAAGGAAAAAAACAGAATAGAAATTCACAGAGCAGAAAACTGAAAACACTGACATCATGTCCTTGGTTAGAGAAATTGAAGCGAGCGACTTTCTCGTGGAAGCGGCAGCAACAGTATCAACAACAGTGGTAGTAGCATTATTAGGACGCATCCTGCCTGCCAGGGATGTAGAGTTATTCAACTTTCATTTGCATTATAATTGTTCACGGTGTGCATATACACAGGTTTTCTGATGATGCTCTATAGCGTGTATCCAGGGCCAACCAACGCAACGCATCAGTAGAAAACCAACAGCATCATCATCATCATAGTTCGTAGATCTTAACTCTCTAACCAAGTCCTAGCTGCAGCTAATATGTGTAGGAGTATCTTTATCTATGTACCTATGTCGATGTTAAAAGGATGAGTGAGAGTGTGTAGTATCTATGCCTTTGGGGTCTTTTATCATAAAACTACGACGGAATGCAGCGCATTAAAATGGCACACGACGACGACGACGAAAAGTGGCTCTTAGGTTTTTCGAGAGATGCATTGTCATATAAATTTCATCCCAAATGAAGCTGAAGGAGCCATAGCATCTTCAGTGAACCCTGGGAGATGCTCCAAAGTAGATATATGTATAATATTGTTTGGTTGCTATGATGATGATGTCGGTTAGGGCCAAGTTTATTATGATTATAATTTTTTTTTCTTCTTCTGAATTTTATAATAAAAATTTTAAATCCGCTGATGGGAATGTGGAAATAGACATTAAATGGTAAACGAGCAGCAACAAGCCGCATTTGCAAGCAGCAGTTCAGAAAGCCGAAGGAGGTTGGGAAATAAGACGACATGTGAGATGACACAAGGACGACAAGGATAATGATACTAAAAATGATTCAAAGAGGGTGATTTTGTGACTGTGTTTGACTGCAAATGAAATAAGATGTCATATTTTGTTAAATTTTTCTAGACACAATGCTGTCTGAGAATTATAGGGTTGTATGTAATATCACCTTAGTTTTGAGAAAATCGATCTCAAAGGTTTTTAAGGCTGACTTTTGAATAAAATAGTTACATAGCAGAAAAGTATTGATGCAATCTTATAATAAAGGAACCTAAAAAAGTCATAAAACCAAAAAAACATTAATTTAACCACAAAAAAGGATTCTAAGAGCATTTTTTAAAAATGACATAGAACCTTTTTAAGAAAAAGTTTGTTAAAAATTATGAAAAAAGTTCTGCGTTCAACATAAAACATTGTAGTTAAAAAGAGCTTACATATAATTAATGATTTTTATATGGAAAAAAATTACTTTCATCTTGAAATAGGTTTTGATTTTATTTTATTTTTATTTTATTTTATTTTATTTTATTTTATTTTATTTTATTTTATTTTATTTTATTTTATTTTATTTTATTTTATTTTATTTTATTTTATTTTATTTTATTTTATTTTATTTTATTTTATTTTATTTTATTTTATTTTATTTTATTTTATTTTATTTTATTTTATTTTATTTTATTTTATTTTATTTTATTTTATTTTATTTTATTTTATTTTATTTTATTTTATTTTATTTTATTTTATTTTATTTTATTTTATTTTATTTTATTTTATTTTATTTTATTTTATTTTATTTTATTTTATTTTATTTTATTTTATTTTATTTTATTTTATTTTATTTTATTTTATTTTATTTTATTTTATTTTATTTTATTTTATTTTATTTTATTTTATTTTATTTTATTTTATTTTATTTTATTTTATTTTATTTTATTTTATTTTATTTTATTTTATTTTATTTTATTTTATTTTATTTTATTTTATTTTATTTTATTTTATTTTATTTTATTTTATTTTATTTTATTTTATTTTATTTTATTTTATTTTATTTTATTTTATTTTATTTTATTTTATTTTATTTTATTTTATTTTATTTTATTTTATTTTATTTTATTTTATTTTATTTTATTTTATTTTATTTTATTTTATTTTATTTTATTTTATTTTATTTTATTTTATTTTATTTTATTTTATTTTATTTTATTTTATTTTATTTTATTTTATTTTATTTTATTTTATTTTATTTTATTTTATTTTATTTTATTTTATTTTATTTTATTTTATTTTATTTTATTTTATTTTATTTTATTTTATTTTATTTTATTTTATTTTATTTTATTTTTATTTTATTTTATTTTATTTTATTTTATTTTTATTTTATTTTATTTTATTTTATTTTATTTTATTTTATTTTCACTAAACCGTGAAATGACTTGTCAAATTCTGTTTTAAATAACAGAAAAAAAATACCACAAATCACGTATGTACACCGAAAAAAAAACAAACATCAATTTAAATTTCTTTAAATATCAGCAAAAAATGCTCTATAAAATGTGTTTTATGATAATTAAAATATTAAAACAATATTTTTATTATCAGGATGATATTTAAAAACACATTTTTAAATTTTTTGAATACTCATTTCGCCAACTAAATGCAATTAAAAATTAGTTAATTTTTTTTTTAATGTTTTTGTTTTTTTTTTTTTTTTGGTAATAAGTTGAAAGCTGAATCTCGTTTGCAATTGCTTTATCATAGTACCTATGTATATCTTGCCATCGGATTTAGGTTTGTCCGAAGGTACCTTTGAGTTTTGACTTCTTTCCTTTTAAGTTAAGAAAACTAAGTGTTTCTTTAACTTTTGGTTTATTAGGAAGTTCCCAACATCGATTATGAAAATAAAGTTTTCAAAAAATCACCTCCAATTCTTGACACACAAGAAACATTACTCTTATTTAATTAAGATGTAAGAATATCTAGGTAAGGTAACCCGAATGAATTATTGCAAAAGTTTAGATTGGATGGATGTACATTTAGGGTCTGTCACTTTTGTATGGCCGAAAAAAAGTGCTGTAATTTAATAGTGTTCAAAAGTTGCATTAGGGTCTATGGTTTAATAATGTAAAAAAAGAGGTTATCTGTAAAGCCGGTTTACGGACGATGGTTTTACGTGATAAAGTCGTCAGAAAACAGGTTGCGTGCTTTTGTTTAAAATGAGTCAATTGAACGCGTTTACTGATTTCAAACAATTATAATTTATAAGAAAAAGCTAAAAAAAATACCTTTTTATTTTAAAAGCCAAGTATTTCTTAAATAATTAATTTTTAAATTTTTACAATGCGCAAAAAGTATAAAAATAATTTATTGAAAACATTCATTTTCATCAAAAAAAGCAAAAAAAAAACATGAGTTTTTATCTTCTCAGGTCATTAATTCCATTTTTATCCCTAACAACCTATAACAAATTTTATACCATCTGAAAGTTAATTATCTTAGCTCAAAATATATATATCGATCAGGTCTATGAGACATCTACAAAAAGATCTAAAATTTTTTGAACTCGATCAAATTTCATTAAAAAAAGCAAAAAAACATTTATTTATTTTTATGTTCTCAGGCTATGGAATCAATTTTTTTTGTTTGACAACCTATAAAAGATATATACCATGTGAAAGCTTATTATTTCACCTTTCATATGACGTATCAATCTCATTTCATAGATACCTACAAGAGAAGTTGGAATTTTTTAAAGTCAACCATGTCGAATTTCCAGACTGAGATTACGGTACTTCCCACACTGGTGGCTGTTCGGGGGGCAACAGATCTCCACTGGTGTTTTGAGGTTTTTCGCAAGTTTCTTGATTTAACATTGTGTAGCTTGTAGTTAGTCTACCGTTATGTGTGATATACCAAATGAAAGGTAATTGTATCAGGATGCTCATAAAAGTTTAATAAAATTTCTATCTGCTCTTGGTCAAAAGTTATAACCTGTTGAATTCTAAAATTTTATTTTATTGTTATCTCAAAATTGTGTTTACGAGAATTATCCTGTATCTATTAAAGAAAAAAAGATAAAAATAAAAAACGATGAAAATCGGTTAAAGACGGTAAAAAAAACGTGTTTTTTAAAAACTTGTTTCTTCCGTTATTCAGTCAAAACTCACTAAACGATTCCAAGTATGCATAAGGCCAAGACCTACATTGAGCAAAATCGTCGTTTTTTGACTATCTCTCTCAATTTAGCCGATTCCATTCCTGTTGTCAAATACCAACAAAAAAGTAAAAGATCTGTTATTTAAACTTTATAGTTAATATAAGATCATTCCCATAAGATTTTATGTTGAGAAGTTTGTGTAAAAAAGTTCTACATATGTACATAACCTAAATCAACGTATGTATTTTAATATAATGTTTCAAAAAAAAATCAGTAAAAAGGTTCTATGTATTTTGCAATTTGAATATCATGGAACCTTATTATATTAATAAATGTGTGTGAAACCATCTTGATAGCCGTTTAAATTAAATTAAATTTAAATTTTGGTGTATAAAACTCATTTGTTGTATGTGTTATACAATTTTATAATTCTCAGCCAGTGACATGTTGGTGTGCGTAAAAATTTTGACTTCCGGATACATAAGTTTCTAAAATTAGCAGGATGGGGTTTGTCTAGTATAGGGACATAACAACAGAAAAAATCATTAAAAGTGACATCGACATGGGATGATTTCTTAGCTTGATGAGCTTCCTTGTGTGACATTTATTGATATTAACTTCCTCTCTACACACGGTTCACGGCCCTATTAAATTTTCTTCTCATAATAACTGCTTAATTATTGACATTAATTATATACATTGTCTGTGATATGTTTTGTAGGAAAGAGAGATGAGTGTAAAGAAAATTTTTAAATACCTACGTTACGGTAATAATTAAAAACGGTAGTAAAAAGTTGACAAGCTAGAAAATTTCGAAGCGAATATTAAAATTAACGATTTATTCTCTTGGGGCTAATTTTGGAAAACATGTTTTTAAAGCGAATTTTGATACTAAGTTAACAAAACGTGTTTGATGAATATGAGCTCTAGATTGGCTGACAGATGTCAACACAAAACTATTAAAATGAAATGGGATACTTACTACAGACCTACTTATGGTGGCAATCATTATTTACGCCTTCAACAGAGAGGTGAAAATAATATGGATTAGGATAGTGGTGAGTAGGATCAAAATTTATTAAAAAAAAAGATTAGTTAGTAACAGCAGGATCTCGGGATAAAAAACTGGGATATTAAAAAAAAAAATATCGTAACAAGTAATTATTCAACGCTTAAAAACGATATTCAAAACTAATTTCGATCTTTTTCAAAAAAAAGACTGTATAAACTATGGGAAAAACCATAAAACAAATTTTCGATCCATGGAAGTCGGTTATGATTTTTTGATAAAAATGATTATTTTAAAATCTTAACAAGAAAGTTTTTTTTATTTTTCATAACTTAAATTTTGTACACTGAAAAAAGTATTATTCTTAAAAACTATGAATTTCGTTCATAAACCAAAATTCATACATTTTTAAGAAAAATTCATTAAATTTAAGCACAAATTCTTAAAAAAAAAGTTTAGTTTCAAGAAAGATTCATAAAGTTTAAGAATCAGTTTTCATAAAAATTTTCCTATGGAAAATTTTTTTATGAATTTTTTTTAAGAACAAATACGAAGGTTTATGAATAAATTCATAAACTTCTAGCTCCAATTTGAAAGAATATTTTGCTAAATCTTAGAATCTGGACATACTTTTATGAATGAAATTTACTATTATTTTCCATTCAGTTGTATTTTGAGTTAAAATAATTTTAAAAATTGACTTTTTTCAATTCTAAAATTGAAAAAAAAAATCTATTTTCACAATTACATTTGTAAGAAGCTCATAAATTCTGTGTTTTTAAGTATTTTTCTTAGAATTAATTCATTTTTTCTTAAAATGAATGTATTTTTTCATTAATCAAAAAACAAGGAATATTTTACCGTTATCCTGTATTCGGTATTAAGAACTTATTCTTAAAATTTAAGAATTTGTTCATACTTTTTATGTTCGAAATTCATATTTTTCCAAAATTTAAGAATTAATTCATTAAATATTATGAAAGTATACATATAATTAATGAAAAAATTCTTACGTTTTGAGTGTTTAAGTATATTTTCTTAAAGTCTATGTACTTTTTCATCAATCTAGAAAATAATAACTGTTGTTCTGAATCTATGCCTTAGAAAGATTTCTTTGAGGATTAAATTTAAAATCTGATATTCAAAGTGGACGCTCGTTGCCGAAACAAGTTATAAAAGTTTGGGAATAAAAGAAGATATTGGTTTTAGTGTTAAGCATTTTAACCACGTAGACAATTTTGAAGAGTATAAGTACATTGCAAAAGTGTAAAATATTGTTGGTTCCTGTTGCCTCTTTCCCATATACTCAGATAAGTATAAAAACATATAATGTTAAAAATTGCTTTCTTTTATTTATTAAATATATTTTCTTTTTTTTTTTGTTATAGGTGCATATTTTAAAATTGATAATCGTAATTTGATGTTTTGTGAAATATGGAGGCACGTACGTAATCTTCAACTTTGGACCGGCAAAGGGGTAAAAATCAACACAAAATAAAAACCATATTAAAGGCGATTCCCAACAAATCCTGTACAATTGAAATTGTCATTAATAATTAATAATTTCTTTTATTTTTAAAAATAATTTTAATTTTTTTGTATTAGATTTTGGGTTGTTTTCTTTTGCAGTTTGTTTGTTTGGAATACAATTTTTTAGGAACAAATTAAAGGCTTGGAATGATAATGTATTATATGCATTTATATAAATAACTGCATAAATTTTAATGAAAAGTGTATTATATTTTATGAAAACAATCATAAAACTTTAAGAAAAATTCATAGTTTTTATGATTTTTTTCATAAAATTTAAGCAAAATTTCATTTGAATTTTTACGAAATTTATGAAAAAAATCATAAAATTTAAGAAATAATCATAAAATGTAAGAAACTTTTCTTAAACTTTGTTCTTAAATTATAGAAGAAAAAAAAAAAGATTTAAGAAATAATTCTTAAATTGTATGAATTTTTCTTAAAATCTAAGAAACTTTTCTTAAACATGTTCAAAACTTTTCGAATTTGTTTATGAACAGAATTCTTAAAATTTAAGAACTTATTCTTAATTTTTAAGAAAGATTCATTCCCTTATGAATTTGTTCTTAAAAAGATTCTTAAATTTAATGAATTTTTACATTGGCTCATTTGCCATGAATTTTTAAATTAATTTAATGTACAAATTCATTAATTTTATGTACCTTTTTGGTTCAGTGTATATAACATCAAATAAATATTTTTTGAACCGTGTCTAATCGTACTTGCCATAGAACTGTTTTCTTGATTCCTGACTTTCTCGTAAACGACTAAACCGATTAACAATTTTTTTGTACAAAAAAAATAATTTCTTATGTTTAAAAATTTTCTTTAATTTTTCATAAAACTACAGATATTTCCTAAATGCCATTTTAAAGAAATAAATTATTCAATAAAAAAAAGCATTAGTAAAAGCATTAATGGGATAAATTGAGAAGTTTTCATATGCGAGAGGTATCCTTTCTAAGAAAGATATTTAAAAAAATCAATTCTCCAAAAATCATCCATAGTAATTTAAAGAATTTAAATAGACCAGTGCCAATCCGGTTTCCAGAGGGCAAAAGTTGAAAAAATTATTAAATTTACGATAAATGGTATATGAAATGGGAAAAATAAAATGCAAACAAACAAATTGGTATAAAGGTTGTCAAAAATCGTGTTTTTTAACGATTTCTGTCAAAAGTAGGCCTCCTATCGAAAAAAGTTAAATACAAAAGTGGTAGACAGTAAAAGTGTCTACAACTTTAACTCAAACCATTTTTTTATATAACCTCAAAAATATTGAGAAAAATGCAAAAATACGATTTTTTTTATTTTTATTTTTATTTTTTGCAAAAATCGTTGGATTTTAACAAAACTTGTTTAAAATAACTTTGTAATGTTTTCTATCTATTTTAAATGTTTTTTGAGCAAAAAGTTAATTTTTGGATTTTTGACGAATTTAATTTCAAAAATAGTTATTTAGATTAAAACCTTTTATTTAACATTGTGTGGAAAAAGTATACTTTTGTTCTAGAAAATATCAAGAAAAATTGAAAAAAAAAAACAAAGAAAAAACGGTTTTTATGATCGATTTTTCAATAAATGACATTAATATTTTCGAGAAAAATGTTTCCATCGAAACAAGATTATACTTTTCTAGTGGCCTTTGACCATCTTAATTGGAATCTAATGTTAGAATAGCTCTAACGTGCAAAGTTTTTGAAATATGTATTGAATTTTGAACTTAGAAAATACTCTTTTCGTGATGTTTTGGCATGGTAATATCTCAAAAACGTGATGTTCTGACTTCGGATTCGAGCTCAACGCACAAAAAACCACTAGAAAAATATGCTTTGACTTCTATAAAAAAAAAAACTTTTTGACTAGTGAAATTGAACAGGGCAGAAAAAATCGAATGCCCTGCTCAATTTCACTTGTCAAAAAGTTTTTTTTTTTTTAAATTGGACCTCCACTTCCAAAATTTGATTTGGGCTTTTACACTATATGCCTAAGTGAGTTGTTGCATGACCACAAAACTAATATTTGCTCTAAATTATTAAATAATCAAGAAGTATTATTTTCTAATGAAATTTCAAAGTTAGTCCATTGAGTTGGCTGTTGGATTTTTTTCCAGAAATAAAAGTACTAAAAAAACGGACTCGGATAAAATTAATTTTGTTAAAAAATTAAGAATCCGATATTTCATTTTTCATTTCAGAATAAAATATTTTCTATAATGCCTTTAGTAATAAGTCAAAGTATATATAAAATAACAAGAACCAATTAGAGAAGTTATTATTTTTGTCTTATAAATGCGTATCAATAACGATTGTCGTAAATAGTTCCGTGAAAACAAAAAAATCGTATCATTTTATGAAGTAATTTATCAACAAAAAAAAAACCTAAAACAATTATTTTCCTGCTCAAACCATACCTTAGGTCCTATTAGAAAACCACCGAAAAAAAATTGACACCTTATCAAAAACAAATTGTTTCTTTACGGCCGATTTGTCTGTTATTATTGTTTCATCGCTCACGCAGATAGTGCTGTCAAAATAATTGTCTAAGTAATTTATAAATGTCAGCACAATTTCTTTTTATTGATACAATTAGATTCATTTAGCACAAACACACACCACAGAAACAAAAAAATCAGCCTCTTCTACTTATAACTTCTTCCTGCGAAAAGTATATTTTTGTTGTTGTTGTTGTTTTTGATGTATTAATTTTTTTGTTTGCCTGTAAGCCCATTTGTTAATGTCACAATGACAAACTATCGAAAGCCTAACAAATCATCATTTCAAGACTTTGATTTATAGAATAACACAAGCACAAGAACAATAACTATGGCATTTCTATATAATATCATGAGTTTCTCAAAGTGTATGTGCTTTTGCAGACAAAAAAAAACCTGATTTCTTCCTTAAAAGCAATCACAATCATCATCATATTATCATCATCGTCATCATCAACATCAACGAATCTCCTCTTTCCCACTCTTCACCATTTAACCAGAAACCAAAAACTCAATTTGAATATTAATTTAATATCAAGTCAAGAACTGGTATTATTGAATTGAAGCGATCCGATCTCAAAAACTCTTTCGAAATATTCTATCATTGGGTTGATAGATGAATAGAGTAGGTGGAAGGTACAAGAATGACAATGGGACTTAACTCTCAATTTGAAAGGACTTACACATGATTAATTATTCCGAGAAGACAAGAGTATATTATACGAGTACGACGAGTACGAGAGTACTACTCTCCCTCTCTTCTTGAAGAGTTTTGTTACCCAAATGAAAGGACATCGATTTTAAAATTTGAATTCACCGAAGTGACTTACGAAAATACTTTCGAATCAATCACAACGTGGGAATAATATCAACCAAAGAATCAGGGCAGATATTGTAAACTTATAGTCTAAGGTTAAAAAGTTGCATATTAAGTAAGCTAATATTTCGGAAACGTGAAAAATGCTCTAGTTTAAAATTTCAAAACCCCAATATTTTTGTTTATAAATATTTAAGTAAAAAAAAAATCTAGAACCAGGGCCCTATTGCACCAACCACTTTGCAGTTTGCATTTTGCAACTTTGCAAAACAAAACAAAAAAAAACAACTTAAAATGCAACTTTGCGTAATTTGAAAATTTGCAAAGTAAACAGTAAATAGTGTCAACTTCTTTTCGTTGTTTAAAAAGGTTGAAATCTTCTTTTTTTGCTTAAACAAAAATATCTTTTGAAATTTTATTGTACTTTACTTTATCATTTGATATTTTTTTGGTTATATTTATGTACTTAGACTGTTGCTTTGGTGCAATATGTTCAAAGAAGAAAATAATAATGTTAATGCATTATAAAACTCCTCTATCTGCTATTAACTAACTATTAAAAGTATCTATCTACAATATCAGCAAAGTTTTTCTACGCCACCCTATCGTAAAAGTTTCAACTCTAAGAAATTTAGGTAATTTAAATTTTCAAAAATCAAAAAAAAAATCATGTGTGCAATTCGCACTTAGTAGAAGTGAAACTTTAAAAAATAATTTTTCATGAAAAAAAAATGAAAAATCTAACTTTTTTTTCTTCCATCACCTTTAAATCCATTTTTTTAAATGACAAGCTATAATAAATTTTATATCATCTGAAAGCTTATTATTTCACCTTTTATATGACGCTTCAATCATATTTCTACCAAGCCTACAAAAAAAGTAAGAATTTTTCAAAACCAACCATGTCGAAAATTTCAAACTGAGATTACTGTACTTCCTACAATGGGTGCTGGTCATCGGTAACAGATCTACACAGGCGTTTTGAGGTATTTTCAAGATTTTCAATTTAAGATTGTAGTACTTGTAGAGCACGTATCGTTATGCAAGATATATCAAATAAAAGATAATATTGATTTTTCCTGTCGCTTTTTCGTTTCATCGTGTTTCAAATCACTACGATTCTAAAGAAGTTTTCTCTTCAAAAATTAGGTAGTTGTTTCAAAAAAAAAAATTAATCGAAAAATTAATATTTCGCTTTAATAAAAATTTAACCTTAGGTATCATAAAAACTTACATTTTCGCAAAATTTCCTAAATTACCAAATATTTTGTTAAAGATGAAAATAAATGTAACCGCGCATAACCGTTGATTTTAAATAATTTTGTATCCAAATTAAGTAATTTTTTTAGAAAATCCCCCCTCCCGGCTAAACGGAGGGGAATAGACACCCCCGTCCTGTATATTTTTTTTCTTTCCTTGACTATACGCTCTAGCTTTTTGGTACGTTCATCCCGTATATCGTTCATCTCAATGGTTGCCAACCCTAAAATCTCGTTTCATAGCTTTGGTGTTCATAACTCTGGTTTTTCATAACTTCGGTTGTTCGTAACTTCGGTCTTTCATAACTTCGGTTTTTCGTAACTTCGGTTTTGCGTAACTTTGACGAGCGTAACTCTGGTATTCGTAACTCCGTTACCATTTCTTTATATTTTCATGGTTTTGAATTCATATAATTTTGAAAGTTTCTTAGAACAATTTACGAAAAAAAAATAACTAAGGAAATGTTTCAGTTTCATTCTATCAGATATCAAAAAAAAAATATAAATAGTATTTTCAATACAATAAAACAATAACATCGCTCGAAATAGTATTTCTTTCAACACTCCTTCTTCACAAATTGATTTTTTTTTTCAAAACCAGAATAATTGATTTATTTTTAATGCGAAAAATTTTGTTTTAAGATTTTCGTAATTTCAATAAAACGATTACGTACTTAAAATTTTCCATAAACAAAATTTCTCTTAAATAATGTCGAGACACTCAGAAATAAAGTTAACAAATCCTTACAACAATACCAATAGAAGAATCGTATTTGCGACGGTACAGATAAAATCAGTATCCTTACATCCTGAGAAAAGTTTTTATATTTTAAAAGTATTTTAATTTTGATTATATGGCAGATATCGTCAATTTTGATCCTAGTAAAATAAAACTCAATTCACCTTATTTTCGTTTTTTCTATAGAAAAAAATGTTACACATACGCCATAGTGACCCAAAAATCTTTCGGTTTTACATTTTTGTTCTATATTGATTACAAATTTTTATCAATCCATATTTTACTAGTTTAAATATAGAAAATACATATATCAATAATAAAGAAGAAAAAAATAAAACTCTTCTAGAACATCATTTGCAACGATTTCTCTCTTGACTATTTACTTCAAGGAGCCAATTTTAAAGCTTTTCACTCAGCAATTCTCTGTTTCCGATGCGCCATTGTTATTTCTGTCAACGTTATCATCTTGGGGTTTGGTGTGGTTTTCATTTTGTTTGCGTTTTTTTTTCTTGGTTTTTATGTAATGGTGTGATGATGATGATGTTGGATGATGTACCGTTTCTTGTTCATCTGTGTAAGTGGCACTCTACTCTTCTTCATCTAATAAGTGAGGATTGAGGATGGCGAGAGCAAACACAAAACGCTTGACATGAAGCACTTCATTGTACTAAAAAATCTTTTGTAAAATTTTGACATTTCTTGTTCTTCTTTTTTGTTGTTGTTATTGTTATACTCTAAAAAAGTAGTTGAAGCAGAAACACAAAAAAAAATAAAGAAAAACAAATTCTGCCAAATTCACAGGCTTTTATACAAAAGTCTTCCCAAAAACTAGTGAACCTACTTGTATTCTATTTTCTATTGTTTTGTTGCTGAGAGTTGAAGGAACTATGAGGCAGAAGAGCACCCAGAAGCAGGAATCAGTAGCATGAGGAAGAGAAAGTAATAATAAATGAACGGACTCTGTTATTTGGGACGAACCAAGTGCAGAGATGAAAGAATTTCATTTGTCCCAACTTTAACAATGGAATATGCAATGAAAAATTTTGTCACTTGGAAATAAATAGGTGTTTGTTGATAGGCACAACAATAAAACAATTGTGTATACTTTATTGTAGTTTATTGACTCAAAGTTGTGTAACTACTGTTTGTGTCATTTTAAATGGAACTGGGACCTCATAAAAGTGTTTGACATTTTTTTTTTTATTTATACTTGTGATAGGCATTATTGAGGTTAAATAGGAATTGAACTTAAAAATTTTTTTTCTTTGAATTGGTGTTATTGATTTGATTTGAGAGTAGGTAAATACAGAATCCATAGGCATTTTTTTCCTTGAGCTGCCCAATTAAAATTAGGAATTTAATTTTTAAGGAAAAAAAATAAAAAAAAACTTGATCGCCGCACCAAAGCTGCACCACCGCCGTTTGGCGAAAAATTTCGGAGCGCCACCGCTGCACCACGACTGCACCACGTCTGCACCATTTCATTTTGTATGAAAAATTCGCTGCACCATGATACATTATTTTGGATTATTGAAAAATAATAAAAAATAAAAATACCGAGTATCCAGAGCACTTTCAATTAGAAGTCCAATTTTTAACCACTTGACCACCAAGTCATGTTTGTACGAACTGGAAATTTGTTACTCAAGTCAAAATAACTTTGAAGACGACTTAAACATTTGTATAAATACGAGAATAGAATTTTTGATCATGGTGCAGACGTGGTGCAGCGCTGGTGCACTGAATTTTTCATTCAAAATGAAATGGTGCGGACGTGGTGCAGCGGTGGTGTGGCGTTTTAGAAATTTTTAAAAAGGTGCGGACGTTTAGAAATTTTCGATTATGGTGCAGACGAGGTGCAGGAGTGGTGCGGCGGTCAAAAAGTGGTGCGGACGTGCTGCGGCGGAGTTCCATTTTTCCTCGGGTGATGAGAGAATGTGC